>NC_140937.1:50005305-50105305 GCF_014529385.1 Adiantum capillus-veneris
TCTTGAATGGTGACATATTTGAGGAAGTTTATGTAACGCAGCCTCGCGGTTTTGTCATAAAAGGACAAGAGGACAAAGTGTGCAAATGTAACAAGGCTTTGTATGGGTTGAAGCAATCTCCTCGTGCTTGGTATGAGAAAGCTGACACTCATTTGGTTAAACGAGGCTTTTATAACAGTCCAACAGAAAGCACATTGTATGTAAAGCGTGAGGGTGATGTATTTCTCATCGTGGTTCTTTATGTTGATGATTTGCTGATCACTGGACCAAATGAGAGACATATTGCTGAATTTAAGGGTGATTTGAATGCTACTTTCAAGATGAAAGATTTGGGGCTGTTGCATCATTACTTGGGTATACAGTTTAAGCAGTGTGATGGTGGTATTGCCTTGTGTCAGAAAAGTTACATAGAGACATTGCTATGTAAGTTTGGACTTGAGGATTGCAAACCTATTGCCACTCCCATGGAAACAGGTTTGAAGTTGAGTCTACATGATGCTGGTGATCCTGCTGATGTCACTCTTTACCAAACTGCTGTTGGCTGCCTCATTTATGTATGCAACACGAGGCCGGATATTCAGTTTGCAGTCTCACAGGTCAACAGATTTATGCATAGCCCAGGGTCTAAGCATTGGCAGGCTGTCAAGAGGATTTTCCGCTACCTTAGTGGCACTTTACATCTTGGCTTGTTTTATCCCAAGGGGGGATCATTGCCGCCAGACTTACATGCTTTTTCGGACTCAGATTGGGCTGGTTGTTTTGACACGAGAGTGTCCACAAGTGGTTTTTGTTTCATGCTTGGCAGTTCATGTATATCATGGTTAAGCAAGAAGCAACCTACTGTGGCCACTTCGAGTTGTGAGGCTGAGTACAGGGCAGTCTTCACAGCTACGGTTGGGTGTGTACGGTTGGGTGTGTATGGCTCAGACGCCTTATGGCTGATTTGGGTGTTGGACAGGACACTGCCAACACTATCTACAATGACAGTCAGAGCGCATTGGCAGTTGCGAGGAACCCAGTTTTTCATGCTCGCACAAAGCACATTGAGGTGCATTACCACTATCTCAGGGAGAGGCTCTCAGCAGGAGAGATCAGCTTGGCTTATGTGCCAACACAGGACAACCTTGCAGATCTTTTCACAAAGGCATTGTCTCGTGAGAAGCTTGAAGCTTTCCGCAAAGCTTTGGGCTTTACTCCCCTTTGTGGACTGATCATGTTCTCAGGGCATGGCACTTCCCTTTACTCATGTGCCAGCTCTCGTTCACCGCATCACTCCAGGGGGGGATTTGTTACCATATACATGTGGTAGTGATGTGTGTGAACACACTAGGACCGTCGGGGCATTTTTTCCCTCTTTAGGAGGTTTTTTCCCCCGAGCATTGTATATACGCCCATCACTCTAGGGATATCTTTCTTTCCATTGCACACTAAGTAACACACTCTCTATTGTGTGCCTTGAGCTTCCTTTGTCTTCTCTAAGCTGTGTGTGTTTCTCTGCAACCCCAATTCCAACATGAGTACGATGGAACATGTAAGCATTACGTTGATGCCAGAGGGTCCAATAAGCCCAGTATCAGACCCACATAAAGAAGACCGCAAAACATTGTAACGACGGTGAAAAAATGCCAAATGCCCAGAACCTTTTGTGAAAGACAACCCCAGGAAAACGGAGCCTCATACAAGCCGATACACGGCGAAGGCAGTCTCTAGTAATACTGCAATCCCGCAAAAAGGGCAAATATCCTCTTCTGTAGTTGAACAACGAACGCAAGAAGAAGGGCAAATATGACGCACGCTAAGAAAAGTGCCAACTGGAAGCACTCCAAGAAAACAGTGCCAAAGAAACAGTCGCTCCTTCGAAGGAAAATGACTTTTCCACAAGGCAAGAGAGGAGCTTCCTCCACCAGATATCAGATTTGTGCATGCGCCAAAGGGCATTACAATGATCAGCAAGCCACATATTTTGGTAGAAGAAGAGTATAAAATCTACCTGCAGAAATATCTCGAAAAGGCGTTTCCCGAAGTTCCCAATCAGACATTCGATCACCATCAGGTAAAGGTGAAACAGGCAAAAAGTTAAGCAGCATGCTTTGAAGCTCTCTCCAAAACTGACGGTAATGCATGCCTAATCTGAAACGGCGAGCGGCGAAGGGAAACTCAAAAGTATATCCGGCCTCATCGACCACATCCTCAACCACACGAATGCCACCACCAGAGAGAAAGTAAGCCTCACGAGAGGAGCGGTCGACCAAAGCAAGAGAGAATGCCCGGCTCCAACGGAGACTTTCCAAACGAATCGAATCACCTTCCTGCCGAGGATTCCAAGAAAGATGAATCGTAACTTCTTTCCAAGCAGATACCAAAGTGGAAGCAAGAGGACATCTAGGAATGTGCCCTTCCATCTTGCCAAAAATCACCTTCCAGATAGACGATTGCCAATGGCCAAAAGAGGAAGTAACAACATGCTGACCGAGGTATGCAAACATCAAAGTCCAAGGCTGAAATTGTTGTGCAAGTGTAGGCAACAACATAGCTTTCCTAGCAAGAACATGCTGACGCAAATCCAAGATATTAAGGCCACCAAGACGTTTAGGGGTGCATATCTTCTCCATTGACATCAAACATAAGCCTTTTTTCTGAGCATGGGTCTGCCACAAGTGGGATATAATGTCCGCCATAAGAGAATCAAGACAACGACGAGGCCAATGCATCAGCGATAAAAAGAACTTAACATATGCCAACAGGATACTCTGAACAATTCGCAGACGAACATGCAAAGGCCAAGTGGATAGCTTCCGGTAATGCAATTTGACATTCAACCGTTGCATAACCCAATCCACTTTCTTAAACTAAGTGACATTCCTCCAATTGGATAACCCAAATGCCTAGTGATCACATTTGGAGAAACAATCTCTCCTGGCCACAATAAACTATGCCAATCACAAGAACGAAGAGGTAGAAGCTTCGATTTACAAAAGTTGACTCTAAGTCCAGCCGCAATGCCAAAAAGTTTCAAGGCTTCCATAATCGCTTCGGCATCCGCCTATTGATTACGAGGCATAAACAACGAATCATCGGCGTAAGCCTGACCAACGAAGGTGCGACCCGAGGGTAACCGTAGACCATAAAGACACTCAACAGAGGTCAAGTGATCAAGATAAGTCAACAACGGATAAGTGGCAATAGCATACAACAAAGCACTAAGGGGCAACCCTGCCTGACCGAACAACCAAGAGGCCAAGATTCTGTTAATTCACCTTCCAAGATCCCTGAAGACGTGCTACATGCATACAAGAAATAAACCACATTGGCGAATTTAGGACCAAACCCGAGGCATCTCATCGTGACAGCAATGAAGTCCCATTGTACACTGTCAAAGACCTTTTCAATATCAACTTGCATAACCAGCACATCCTGCTGAGTGTACTTAGCATACTCCATGCCAATCAAAACATTTGCCAGATTATCCATAATCTTGCGACGTGGAATGAAACCATATTGAGCTTGATGGAGGCCTGCAAAAAGAGGTCCTTAATACGGTGCACCAGCATCTTAGCCAATATCTTATAAACCACCGGCATCAAAGTAATCGGACGCCAATGAGAGAATCGCTCGCAAAGTGCTTGCTTAGGCAATAATTTAAGTACACCTTCTTTCCAGAAAAGCGGCAAATCCTGTTTCTCCCATACTGCATTTATCATGAAAAGCAGTGGTTGTTCAAGAGCCTCCCAGAAGGTGGGGGAAAATTCCGCAGTAAGCCTATCCCAACCGGGAGACCGTCAACGACCCAAAGCAAGCAACGCACTATGCAATTCTGAGGCAGTGAAGGGATCCTCAAGGCAACATGTATCTTGCGGTGATATGATTGGACTAAAAAGGAAAGCATCAATTGACGTGCATGGCAAGCAACCGAAGATGCCTAAGAAGGAGTAGCAAACACCTGTCGATAATGCAAAACCATGGCATCAGCAAGTTCTTGCTTTGAAGAAGTATATACATACATACATACACACACACACACACATATATATATACATATATATATGTATGTATGTATATATGCACATATACATATGTATATGTATATATATATATATATATATATATATATATATATATACATATGTATATGTGCATATATATATATATACATATGTATATGTGCATATATATATATATATATATATATATATATATATATATATATATATATATATATATATATATATATGTATGTATGTATGTATGTATATACATACCACGGAGGGTTTGGCACAGATGATGATGAGGATGAGAGAGAGAGAGAGAGAGAGAGAGAGAGAGAGAGAGAGAGAGAGAGAGACCCTTTATGTCCATAGAGGCTTCAGGGTTGCCACCTATGAAGAGCTTTAATATAGCAGAATAATCCTTTGCAATGCCACTCAACAAGCCTCCACTCAGTTTTATGGCCTGAATCAGAACAGCAATAGTTGAATTTTAATTATTCAAAAGTTGATAATAAAGCATATCTGAACTAAACAATTAAAACAGAAAATGATGAAATGTAGCATGCCTTGATAATCAAAGAAGTCTTTTTATTGTCTTGTTGTACAACTCCTTCTATCGAAAGATGAATTTGAAGCTTCCTGTCATCACTCCAGACTTCAAAGCTCGAATCCAAAGGCCAATTTACATCTTTGAGATTGTTGTACTTATCAAGGGAACGAACTAAGAGCGGTCCAATTTCAGAACCCAGCCTGCAAAAAGTGTACATTTTCCAATGACACAGTTTGCAAAGAACATGTATTCATGGGCTTCAGTGCTTATGCAAACATCTCATACGGTGGTAATGATAAAATCTATTAAACATGTATGTATGATATTAGCCTTATTTTCCAGGCTAGCAGAAGCAAGTGCAGCATCACAAGAATCTAACAACCATCTTGGAGAGAAAATCATAGATCAACAGCCAGACCGCTGTGGGAAAAACATTTGGAAGAATCTCAAATAACAAGATATGAGAAGAATCACTTTATGAATTGAGCTCTTTCATAATTTTATCACAGCCTATCTCACCTTTCTCCATTAATGTAAATGAAATCCAGCAAAATCACTGAAATTCTAACGAAAATCTTCCAAATAGGCTATTAGCAAACAAAATCTGTCATACACGCAAATCTGAGTCTAGTGTCCTTGCCTTCTTGGTAATGCCCAGACACGGTAGTCGACCTTGCCTCCGTAGAATAAAGCTCCAAAAATGTGGGTAAAGTTCAAGAAACCATATGAGAATGCATAAGGATGATAGTAGTCCATGGTGGTCTCGTACGGTCCCGTACGTTTTGTACACGTACGAAGATGTGCACTACTAAACGAGCTAAAAAAAATTTGAGATGTACGATGACGTCATGTACATTCAAAAAGAAAAAACAAATAATTCTTATGCCCAACGCGTGGGCTGTTGGGTTTAAACATTATTCTTAAAGAAACTTGACATTTTGTACAAATTACAATTCTACAATGTAAAGAGTCAAGAGAATGAGCATTACATAAACCAAAATCATAAGTAGAGAATCGTCGGATTGAGAGCTTGTAAGTGTTAGAGAACAAGATGCAGAGGCATTGCTTAAATAAGAGGAGGCTAGAGCATAAGAGAGGGAGAGCATGGATGAGACAAGGAGAGCATGAGAGAAGTGGCATCCAATGTCACATGGGCTTCATGTGGAAGGGAGAGCATCCAAAGCTCAAGGAGCCCCAACAATGGAATACAATGAGGACAAAACTGCCTAAATTCGAGCCCCCAAACTACCTAAAAAGGTGTGTTCAACAGTCAAAAGGGCCAACGGCTAGAAACAGCCGCCAAAAAAAATGCCGAACAGAACATACTAGTCGTATGGAACAGTACGGGACAGATTGAACAGAACAAGAGGATCTGTTTCACGTATGAGAACTACCATGAATGATACCTTGGCTACGTATTGTCAACGATTTTGGGATACCTTATTGCCAATTGCTTCTTTCCGAAAGGTCCCTTTTCTGGAGAAGATGGAGCGGTTTTGTTGCGGATTACCTAAAGAGATGTGACGATATTGATTGAGGCAAAATTCCAAGAGCATTCAAAAGCTCCCGGAACACACAAATGACAATTTCTCCATGCATTTAAACCTCCTTGACTTATGCATTGGATGAGCTAGTGTCCAGGTCGATGGGGAAAGAGTCTTCCCAGGAGGAGAAGAAGAAGGGCAAGAAGCACAAGAAGAAACATGTTGGGACTAAATTAATAGTAGAGCATCTTAGGGGAAGCCCACGCTTGCGGCACCACATGGGAAAGCCTCCTAGACAACCAAGGGAGAAGGTACAAGCTCTCTAGCCAATGATTGTAAAGCACCAAATCTATTTAAGAGGCTTTTTTCTAATGAATTTTTGCACTTTGCATGTTATCATTGTGTCTACATTCTACTTCTATTGGCATTAACTCTAATCGTCATTGCTCTAACCCTAACCAAACACCATAGTGAGCTTGAGGCTTCACCCTCCATAGCTTGCTAGTTCACCATTGAAGCTTGGAGGGTACGATCCGCTCCTTTTCTATCTTTAGGTCTGTGTGTGTGTGTGTGTGCACGCGCCTTCAGCTATTCCTACTCCTCAACCTCACTCAAATCCGAAATCTTCTACTGAGGTTCAAACCAAAGGTGCTTCAACCTCCTCTCCGACAACCGGGGCGAATAAAGGCAAAGGGAACAACTACAATTGTCTGCACTTTCTGCCTCTCCAAATATTAAAGACAAAGGCAAAGAATAGGCTTCAACCTCCCAAACATGGATGGTGCCCAAGAAACCCGTTAAAGCTGCTCCAGCCCGTATTCCAGCATCTTCTCGTAATTATGTGTCCCATTTGAAGAATGTTTCTCAGAAAAAGATCCCTTGTAATGACAACACTTCTTTGTCTGAAGCTTGGGACAAGGTCGTCCGCTCTTACAAGGAAGCTGTTACAGGCGAAGCCTCTTCAGTGCAAGGTGCCTTTATTTTCAATCCTCTGGTCCAGGTCTTGACCCACCTCCTCAGGTGCTTACAGCCGGGGAGGATGTGTCGATGGGCACTGGTACTTGATTTTCTCCCGTTTTCCGATTTCCTCGCCCACTGTATATTCCATATTAGAATGCATAGTTCTTTGAATTGCATCTATAACGTGCGTGGGTTATGCAATCACGACAAGTGGCGGCTAACCTGGCATTATGTACATACATGTCAAGCGGGCATTGTGGTTCTTCAGGAGCATAACCAACTTCAATTTGAAGGACATACCTCTTACCTTGCGAGCTACTGGATAGCTTATGCACGCTCAGGCGGCTATTCTGGCGTGCTTATACTTGTTCGACACGAACTCTTCCCAACCTTGGTTTTCAATGACCCGGCTGGGAGATGGATTGTAACAGACTTGGATACTCCAAGTCAAGAATCAATCACGACAGCACCAAATAACCACTTCAAACGATTCATAGATCACAATAGATTTGCACTGGCCCGACGGAGTTCCGTGCCTAGAGATATTGGCCAGCCCCTTTCGGTATTTCTTTTTGTATTAATCAATCATCAAAGTACAAGAGAGCGGTTAGGGTTTCACTCTCAGACTCTGCGTCTAGGTGCTCTAGGAAGTGAGGCCCTCACCACTAATTTAAAGATTACAAGGAATGCCCAAAAGCAGAGTCCCAAAAGCTTGAAAGCAAAAGCAGATTCTCTCTCTCTGAATGAGAGTCAGTAAAAAGAAAGTTCTCTTTTTCTCTCTTTCTCCCAAATCATAGCAAAAAGCTGAGATTTGCGTCGTTGAAAATTTCCCCCCAAAAAAAAAAAAAAATCCCCTCTACGATTTCCGGAAACTAGGGTTTCTGGCAAAAATTAGGCTTTGCAGGAATTTTAGGGTTTCTGGCAAAAATTAGGGTTTCTGCTGTCCGTAGCCATGTCATCACTTTTTGACATATCCCCCTCTTGAAAGCATTGTAATCGACCGCGATTACGCCTGCAAAACCGACAAAAGCCATAAACTGTCTTAGCAGACACTGACTGTTAGTACCTACGTACTAGGAACACACATCTACCACATGTACAAAATCGACAGTCACATCACACGACATCACCAGACATCACAGGACATCACATGACATTCAACATTCATTCGGATCTTAGAGCATGATTTATAGGTAATGTAGCTAGCAATCACATCTAGGTCCAATCGGGACCTCATCAATGTCTAGCACATGTACAAAATCGACAGTCACATCACACGACATCACAGGACATCACCAGACATCACATGACATTCAACATTCACTCGGATCTTAGAGCATGATTTATCGGCAATGTAGTTAGCAATCACATCTAGGTCCAATCGGGACCTCATCGATGTCCGATTGACTAACCCCTATTGCAACCATGTCTATTCGAGATCAAGTAGACCACAATGCTGCAGTCATTTCTTCTATCAGTTCCTACACTCAAAAGAAGTGAAGAAACAAATTAGTATCATTATCAAGAATTCCATTTCATAAAGTCATCCAACAGAATACTGTCAGCTATCAGTATCCCTGAAGCTCAAAGAGACATCAGTGACTTAAGTATCAAAATCGAGACATCTGTTGACAAGGGAGCGGAGTGACTCCCCTCTTGTGCATCCTACTGCACCAGATCTCCGGCCAAGCTGAATTCTAGGTTTCGTTTGGAGTAGACTACGCTAAACCAAAACATCGAGGTAAAGTTTCACAATCCGAGGAGTATCTGCTAGGTCCTCCTCCTCCATCCACTTCGCATCAAATGTAGGAAAGTACTTAACCAAGAACCGCCTTCGGACTTTACCTTTCTTCGTATCGTTATGTGCCAAAATCTGTTCAGGAACAAGGATCTCCTCGTTTTCTTCCAATTCGGGTTGCTCATCAGGCACATCACCCTTAACAGGTTTCAAGAGACTCACATGCAATGCATTGTGAATCCTCCAAGTATCTGGCAGTTTCAATCGGTAGGAGACATCATTTATCTTGTCAGTGATCTGGAAAGGTCCATAGTATCGCATACTAAGCTTTGGAAAAAGCCTCTCCTTTCCCTTTTTCTTTCATAGGCGTGCCTTCTCAAAACGTAAGAGCACCCAATCATCCTCCTTCAATTTCAAGTCGCGACGATGGCGATCGCTGCCTTTTTCTGTCGTTCTTGAGACTCCTGCAAAGTCTCGCGAACCTTGGCAAAAGTCGTATCGAAATCTCGCGAATATTCATCCGCTTCAAATATCTAATCTGTCGTGCTCAGGAAGGATGGAACCTTCGCAGCACTTTCAACAATCTCACATGGCGTCTTCCCCGTCGAAGAGTGTATTGTGTTATTGTAGGCAAATTCCACCAAAGGTAAGTTCTTTTCCCATTGAGTCATGACTTCGATAAATCTAAAATCAATGAATTGGCAATCTCAAATTGCCCGTCAGTCTGCAAGTGGAACGATGACGAGAACTGCAACTACATGCCAATGTTCTCCCAAATTGCCTTCCAAAACAAACTCATAAATCTGGGGTCTCTGTCGGAGACAATCGTCTCATACGTGCCATGTAATCGGAAAATAATCGTGATCATTCTGTGTTCTCGGGAAATCAAAAATGAAATCCATTTCAATACTTTTCCAGGGGTAGGTGGGTATGGGTAAAGGCTTTAACAATCCTTGTGCCTTATGCCTGTCAAAATTGACCTTCTGGCATACTAAGCAACTGCGCACAAACTCTTCCACATCCTTTTTGAGTCTCGGCCCAAAGAAGTATCTCTCTACCCCCTTCATGGTGGTAGCAATGCCGTGGTGACTCGTAAGAGGTGCACAGTGGCATTCGGTCATAACCTTTTCCCACAACGGTTGTGTAACGCACAACATAGTCTTTTTCATCAAGGAGCCTTCCCCGAGGGAGTATCCAGCTACTGTCTCCCCACCGTGTCCGTGTGAAAATATCTGCAAAATCTGTGTCTATGGCATATTGATCGACCAATTCCTCGAAGCTCCTATCATTTATCGCGGAAATAGCTAGATCCAACGGTTTTCGAGACAAAGCATCTGCCACCACATTCTTCTGTCTCTGCTCATGGACAATCTGGAAGTGAAACTGTGACAAGATGTTCGCCCACCGCATCTGCTTTTCCGAAAGTCACTTCTGTGACAAGAAGTAGCGCAAAGTCTGATGGTCTGTAAAGACAGTAAAATCCGCTCCGAGTAGGTAGTGCCGCCACTGAGTAAGAGCATGGATCACTGCCAAAAGCTCTTTCTCATATATCTGTTCTGTCATCTCCGGCCTAGAGAACAATCGGCTCTCGTAAGCAATGACATGGCCTTCTTGCATCAAGACAGCACCCAGACTACGACCACAAGCATCACAATATACTTCAAATGACTTTTGCAAGTCCGGCAAAGGCAAAACTAGTCCCGTAGTCAATTTCTCTTTCACTGTCTGAAAGGCAGTCACTTTTGTGGATCCCCACGAGAAAGGGACTCCTTTCTGTGTCAAGATATGCAAAGGGGAACCAACGTCTACGAACACAGTCCCAAGAAGCTTCCAACTTCATTGACACTCTTCCAATCGGGCCAATCACGTATAGTCTCTATCTTGGCCGAATCCACTTGCAGTCATGCTACTGAGACAAAGTGTCCCAAAAAGTGTATCTCTGTAGCAGATGATCTCTGTTTTCTGCCTCATTCTTGGAGAAAACAATGATATCATGAGAGAAAGTGCCAACAAATAGCCTGTGCTCTCAAAAAATCATGTCCATCATCCGGTTAAATGTCGCAGGAGCATTGGTTAAACCAAAAGGCATCACGCAAAAACTCAAATAACCGAAAAGTGGTCCGAAAAGCTGTCTTGTAGACGTCTTCCGGCACGATTCGGATATGATGATATCCACTCTTCAAGTCAATCTTGCTAAAGCACGAGGATCCCTGTAACCTGTCGAGTATATCATCGATCCTAGGAATCGGAAATCTGTTCTTGATGGTGATTTTGTTGAGAGCTCTATAATCAATGCACATTCTCCAAGATCCGTCTTTCTTCAAATCCAACAACAATGGAGAGCACTACGGTGAAGTACCAAGCTGGACAAGACCCTTTTCCAAGAGGTCTTTCACTTGGTTCATAATCTTTTCAATCTGTACTCGGCTCACACGGTAAGGTGGTCGGTTCGGTGACGTGCTTCCAGGTATCAGGTCAATGGTCTGATCTTCAGGCCCTCTTAAAAAAGCAATCGGCATGAGTGTGGACAAAAATCTTGGCGTTCTTTTGTTCAGGTCAAAACATATTCAACCTTTATCCATCGTTCAGTTCCCGCCCAAAAGAATAAGTAAAGAAACTGAAGTTCATCAAGTACGATCTCTAAGCCCTTCATTTGTCAAAGTCGCTTTCTCTGCCCGATAGTCAACCACAGCGTAGTTTTTGTGGTACCAAGGGATTTTGAGTAGAACGTCACTCGTGTGCTGTGAACGCCCCTGTCATTGCAAACGAAGTTTACCAATGCTCGGTGTAATGGAAACACCCCATCCGGGTGCCAGACGAACTACCTCTGTCTGTGGCGTCAGTCTGTCGGGCGTAATTCCAAATCGAGCCGCCAATTCCAAGTGAAAAGAAGTTGTCCTTGGCTCCTTCAAAAGAGCTTCCTGATCCTTCACTTTCCCCCAAAAAAGCGGCAAAATTTGTACTTTCATTCATCTGATTCGGTGCAAGTCCCACGCCATGTGGTACCAATTCTGCTTTTCTATCTGCCTTTTCTGCCACGTTCCTCTACTGCTCTCGAACTCTCAGGCTTGTCGTCGTTCTTATAATTCTGTTCTTTCTGTGCGTTTTTAGGGCACTTCGTGGAGATATGTCCATGTTCCCCGCATCCAAAGCACTTCCCCTCTCTAATGAAGCGAGCTTTCTCCTGAGGAGTAAGCTTGGGTCGTGCATCCTTCTTCTCTCGGTTGCTCTTTTTCCTTCTACTTTCATTTTCAGAAGTCTGTTCGGCTCATTGTGTCATGGCCTCATCTGTGGGGTAGGTCAGACTGCTAGAGTGAATGGCAAAGCCCCACTTCGCATGACTCATCAACTCCTGAATAGAAGCTGACTTCTGTTCCAAGCAGTGATCTCGGATCTCTGTAGGTAGACCCAAGGTAAACCGCTCAATCTGTTCTCTGAACGAGATCTTCTTGAATGAAGAGGCGGGTAGAAAAGAGCTCTAGAATCTTTCACAATAAGCTGTGAGAGGGTTTCAGGAGTGGTGTTGTGGTTCTTTGCCACTCCATCTGTACCTCTTCCAAAGAGGCATACATTTTGCCATCTTCGGGTCCTTGGCAAAATTGAGCATCATCTTTGTTGCATCGCCAATCAATTGACGACGCTTCATCTCTCTTTGCTCCGCCTGAGTAGGCGGAGGCGGACCATACTCTCTGTCTGAATCTTCGTTGTGATCCCAACCCGTATCTCCAGATGCAGAGGGAGTCAACTTATTCTTGCGTGAAGCCATAGGTGCCGCAGAAAAAAAAATTGGGGATCGGATTTCCCGTAGAAGAGAAATCGGCCGTGCTCTAATACCACTATAACAGACTTGGACACTCCAAGTCAAGAATCAATCACGACAGCACCAAATAACCACTTCAAACAATTCACAGATCACAATAGATTTGGACTGGCACGGCGGAGTTCCGTGCCTAGAGATATTGGCCCCAAAGACTAGCGTCCCTTTTGGTATTTCTTTTTGTATTATTCAATCATCAAAGTACAAGAGAGCGGTTAGGGTTTCACTCTCAGACTCTACGTCCAGATGCTCTGAGAAGTGAGGCCCTCACCACTAATTTAAAGATTACAAGGGATGCCCAAAAGCAGAGCCCCAAAAGCTTGAGAGCAAAAGCAGATTCTCTCTCTCTCTGAGAAAGAGAGTCAGTAAAAAAAAGCAAGTTCTCTGTTTCTCTCTCTTTCTCCTAAATCATAGCAAAAAGCTGAGATTTGCGTTGCTCAAAATTTTCCCAAAAATTTATTTTTATTTTTTTTCACCTCCGCGATTTTCGGAAATTAGGGTTTCTGGCAGAAATTAGGGCACGGTTGTGGAGTGCTATGCCCTCTTATTGTTGGCGTTCTAATGCATTTCTTTGTGGGGATTTTAATAATGCACCTAACCTTGCGGATAATACTACTGGGCATTCTCACACGCTTCATACGGAACGGCAATCATGGGATCAATTTATGCTGACATGTAATGGGCTTGATTTGTGGCCCCTATCGCATGCGTATAATCCAGGATTCACTTTTCAAGATAATGCTCAATCGATGTATCGCGCTCAACTAGATCGTTGGTATCTTTTTCACATGCAACAGTATGATGACTTCGTATGCGAGCTGAGGATTGATTAAGCTATGTGTCTTTCTGATCATTTTCCTGTATGCTTGAAAAACTTCGTTTTGTCTCTTTTGATGCCAATGATCGCCTGCCCAAGAAGAGGCTTTTGCATGTCAATGATGCTTATCTCAAGCATGAGCCTTTTCGCGCTATGATTGTGGATATCATCCCGCCTTTCATCTCCCAGATGTATGTTGATATGGACATAGCCTGGTTCCGCTTTGTTAAGCGTGTTCAGTGTGTTATCCAGGATTATAGCAGGGATTATTTGTCACAATTAAGGGAACAGGTTAATCACGCGAAGGATGCTTGTAGCAGACTAATGCACTTGGCGAATCATTCTTCTCTTACTAACACTCAAGCGACTGAGTTGTTTTCTGCTCGCGCTATGTTATGGCACAATGATGAGAGGAAATTGGCCAAATGGCAAACTCGAGCTCGACAACAAGCTTTTGCAGATAAAGGATGTTCTTCTAAACAATTTTTCTAGCATTTGCAACACTCCAGGCCGTCTCAAGCTATACGGAGAGTTATATTACAGTCAAGGGAATGGACCTCCACTTTACAAGAGCTAGCACTACCCCTACATTCTCATTATGGCAAGATTTTTGAGGCCCCTTCTTCTCCCACGAGAGCAGCTTGCCAAGCGAGTCACATGTTTCTATCTCATCTTACTCCCATCCTTTCGATGCGCAAGCTCAAGACTTGGAAGATGTTTTCACTGAGCCGGAATTGCATGCCAACTTGCTTGATTTGGGTCGATGGAGAGCTCCTCGTTGGGATGGTCTCTCTGTGGAATTTTTCTTGTCCTTCTGGGATTATTTGAAATTGCCTCTATTGTTCATGATGAATACAGCTTGGGAACAGCAAGAACTGCCCTCCTCTTGGAAAGAAGTTTTGCTCAAGCTGATACCTAAGCATGCATTGTGCGAAGAATTCTCTCATTGGCGCCCTATAAAACTTATGCCTGTGGTATATAAATTAATGGCAAAAATGCTAGCTAACCGACTCATGTGCTTTCTGCACGAAGGCTTGCATCAATCTCAAAATGGCTTCATTCCAAGAGGTCAAATTACTAATAACCTTGCGAATGTCATCATTGGTATGGAATATGCAAAATACACTCGACAGGATGTCTTGGTCATGCAGGTTGACATTGAAAAGGCCTTTGATACTGTTCTTTGGGATTATATTGCGGATACTGTGCAACACTTGGGATTTGGGTCTAGGATATCCCGTGTCGTGCTTTTCTTGTATGCACACAGCACTTCTGCGGGCTTGCTGGATGGATCTCTTACAGAATCTTGGCCTTTGGGACGGTCGGTGAGGCAGGGCTACCCTTTGAGTGCTCTGCTTTATGCGATCGCTACTCACCCCTTGCTTATGTATTTGGATTCCTTGACTTCCAGTGGCACACTGCATGGCCTGACTTTACCTTCAAGACGACAATTTGCTGGCCAGGCCTCTGCGGATGACTCTTTGTTTATGCCTCGTAATCACTATGATGATGTACAACAAATTATGCATACTCTTCACTTGTTTGGAATGGCAACAGGTCTCAAAGTTAACTTTTGTAAATCCAAGCTATTGCCTCTGAAGGAGTGTGATTGTCATAAGATATTGTGGCCTGAGGAGATTGTTCTTCCACATGTTCTGGTTCGCCATTTGGGTTATGCGTTTTGTTGGAATGTATCGGCTATGTAGAAACTCGATTGGGTGCTCCAACGTCTACATTCCAAGTTGAATTATTGAAAACTGTCCACGTGGCCACTTCATGTACGTCTCAGGATTGTCCAATGCATCCTTGTGGCTTATGTGGAGTTTTACTTGCCTTTGTTATCCTGGCCTCGGTTACCCTTGCAGTCCCTCATGTCCCATATTTTAGAGCATTTTTGGTGGACCTCGTCTACCAAGAAGGGTCTTCCGCTTCTCTCTATGGACAAGCTGTATTCTCCCAAGCAGCTTGGAGGGTTAAATATTTTGGACTTGCGACGTCATCTTTTGGCTCGGAAAGCTATGATGTTGCCAGTTTTGGTGGAGTAACAACAACCTTGGGCTCTCATGGTCACACATTTGTGTACGCACATTGTCACCCTAGCTTTTGGTCATTGGCAACCGGCTTATTATTGGTATGTTGTTTTTGGGAAACTTGAAGGACACATTCCTGGATGTCCCTTTACTTCTTCTCTGATTGTTGATTGGAAAGTTGTCACTTCGCATTTGGCTTGGAATGGTCGACCATCCGCTGTGGGTAACTCTCTTCGTTTGGAGAGTCTGCATAGGAGCAGAGCCTTCGCTTCGACTTTGGTTCAACGGTCTCCTCGCCAAGCATATTTTCTTGCCCAAAAAGGAATTTGTCAGGTGCATCAGGTGCTTGATGACTCGGGTTATGTTCTTTCGTTCGCTGATGGAGTGTCCCGCTTTCGGTTGGGTCCTCACTATTCTTCTCTCCGACGGGAAATTCAAAGGATGCTTGCTGATCACTCACCCATTCCTCCTTTGGATGTGGAATCTTGCTTCTGTAATTGGAATCTGGCTACTGCTAGATTGGACTGCATCTCAGCTGGCAGTGTATATGCTATCCTTCAGTCTGATATATGGATTGTGCATCATGGTAATCAGCTGTGGTTGCTCTCCGAGTCATCCTTGTGGTGGCGACACACAATGTCTCGTATTTGGCAGAGTCATCTACCTTTGAAGGAACAGGTTTTCTTGTGGTGCTGCTTCGTGGGAGCTTGTAGCGCAGATAGTGTGTCGTGCTCTCTACAATGGGTGCTTCTCAATGCAATGTGCGTTACAATCTCACTCAAAACAGACTGAAAACAAGAAACAATAGACAACAACTGAGCTCACAGAGACACAACAGCAACGGTAGACCACAACAAATGACTCGACTATCTCAAAGAACTGATACAGACTCTGGCGTGGCAGCACACTCAGCTCCAGCCCAGGACTCTCACGTATAATGGGGTGTCGAGGCTCAGATGTGCAGGGATGGTGAAGACGTGCAGTGTATAAAAACTCGCTCCTAGACGACGACACTGGACCATATATCTAGCAGATGATCCACCAACGGCTCATAAATGCCAGCCACCTAAGCCAATCTCCAAACTCAATGGTGGTGGTGACCTGGCCACGATCCACTAGACCACCGTCCGTATCCTGCCACGTGTCACTGCCAAGCCCAGAGACTATCTCAAAGAACTGATACAGACTCTGGCATGGCAGCACACTCAGCTCTAGCCCAAGACTCTCAGGTACAATGGGGTGTCGAGGCTCAGATGTGCAAGGATGGTGAAGACGTGCTCTGTGTATAGACTCACTCTAGACGACTACATAAAGATCATATATCTAGCAGATGATCCACCAACGGCTCATAAATGCCAGCCACCTAAACCAATATACCTAGATGAATCCAGGATAAGCCCAGATTCACCCTTGAAGGAAAGTGCAAGGTATAGACCCATGGTAGTCACCCACAAGACAATATAACCATCAGCTCCATCATGCATAGTATTGACTAAATACCACAACATCCCCACTAACGTCGTCAGTGCCCAATTGTGGGTGTAGAACTACGTACTAATATACTGGTGGTGGTGACCTGGCCACGATCCACTAGACCACCGTCTGTATCTTGCCACTTGTCACTGCCCAGCCCAGAGAATCCATCCAGTGTGGACCAGACCAAACCAACTGTACTAACAGTGTGTGTCCTGTGAAAGTGACACTGTAGCCTGCTACAGCGCTCTACCTGTTGGCAATGTGTCACATGCTCGGCATATTGTGCCTTCCCATTGCCCCAGATGCCTTGAAGCTGAGGAGACCATGCCACACTTCATTTGGCAAGTGTCGACTGCTCTTCGGTTGCGTTTTCCTTCCGGATCTTTTCCGGACGCTTTTGGCTTTTTGGGGTGCTTCAGTCATCGCATTCTCAGTTTGCGGTGTTCTTCACCTGCGTCAGATTTTGGACTATGTGGGCCATCTGGCACCATAGGAACTCCTTCCGGCTCTTTTCACAGACACTTTTGGCTTTTTGGGGTGCTTCAGTCATCGCATTCTCAGTTTGCGGTGTTCTTCACCTGGGTCAGATTTTGGACTATGTGGGCCATCTGTCACCATAGGAACTCCTTAATGTTCCAAGGCACTTATGTTGACCCCTTCCCCTATTTCAAATCATCTCTTGGTCAAGCACTACATTTTGCTCCTGACATTGGAGACATCACTCTTGACGCCTATAGGATTTACTTTGATTGTTTCTAGCTTTCGGAGCCTCATAGTGCTCCGCTCTTTGTATCCCTTTCTTTTCGTGGGTTTTCCTCGCTTTGAGGTTTCCCACTTGTAAAGTAATCAAAGCAGATTTACAAAAAAAAAAGATTGTGTGTGTGTGTGTGAGGTGTGATACATGAATTGCCTCTGCATGTGATTTGCCTTTGCGCGCCCTCAGCCCTGCACGATTTCCAGCCCTTGCGTGCCTCTAGTCCAGCGCAACCTACCCGTACAGAAAGCTCCGAGCGCTTTGCGCAGCAATTGGCACTAGGCTCAGCAGTCTGCCCCTGCACACTCCGTACTCTGTTCAGTTTGCATTTGGTTTTAGTGTGTGTGTGTGTGTGTGTGTGTGTGTGGGGAACAATCGAGTCGAACTTCGAAGGCGAGAAAGGTCGTGAGAAGCCATGGCCGCTGTTGCTGCTGCTGCTTCCTCTTGCGGCTCCGCGCTTGCTGCTTCAGCATTTTCTTCCTCTTCCTCACGCCGATTTTGTGTCGGGCGATCGCTGAGGGTGCCTTCTTACTCAGGCTGCTGAACCTTCTCTCGCTGCCCAGCAGATCATCAAGCTATACAAAATCGTGAACCAGAAGTCGGCCTTTGTTCAGCGCTGTGTGTGTGTGTGTCTGCGAGTGTGTGTGTGTCTGTGAGCATCTGTGCCTATGTCTGGGTGTTAGTAAGTGTAAATACAAAACAGAGTCCAGCAGCAGATTTACCAAAAAAAAAAAAGTTAGGAAGTGTCATTTGTAAATACAAGACAGAGTCCAGCAGCAGCAGCCGGGTTTTCTTCGCAATGGATCCTTCCTCTTCGTAGGCGTACAGTAGAAGAGACTGCTCTTCAGATTTCAAAAGGCAACATACAGATAGTGTGCATGTAAATGATACGGCGGATTCTGCGGATTCTGACTCTCAGTATGTATTTGATGCTCTTCATGAGGAATTTGGTGAGAGCAGATCGAATTGGAACAAGCCTGTGCCCACCTTGAAATATAAAATGAAGCTACCCAGTATAGTTTCCCCCTCAGAAAATTAACGCAGTCGGCGGTCATAATTTTCGTTCCAGGACGTTTGCCCTCTGCGAATGATGTTGCGCAATGGATTAACTCGATTTTATCAGATGTTTTATTGAGGGAGTCTTTTTTGCTTCTCGTGGATTTTACGAGGTACATCTGACAGATCACATGTATAAGCAAAAATTGCTTGAGGCTTCGCCATTGTTTTATGGCAGGCAGATGGTTCATGTTTTGCCTTGGTCGCCTAGCAAGGACTATCAGGATTTGATTCGTCACTCTTGTCCAATATGGGTCGAAGTAGTGAATTTTCCTGACTATATGAGAGAGGAGCTGGCTGGTTTGGCCGCCTCATTGGGTAAAGTAATCTGTCCTCCTCGTCCCACAGGAAATAGAAACAGGTTTTGCATTTTGTGGGACACTGATAAACCCACTCCGCCATCTATTGCAATTGACGTTGAAGATGTTGAAATGGGGGAAACCTATTTTGATTTGAAATGGGGAGTTTTTGCAGGCACGTGTTTTACATGCCATAAATTTCGACATCTTGCTTCGGAGTGTCCACAGGTGGTTCATAAGCCACCCCCAAATGCTATCCCTCAATCGGACATTGTTCCTGCTTGTTTAGTAACAGAAAAAGCTAAACCTTCGGGATCTGTCGTATCTGATGCTAATTTAAAGTCTGCTCCTCAGCTAGTTGCACAGTCTTCAAAAGCTAAAGACAAGGGGAAAGCTTCGATCTCGCAGGCGCTAAAAAGGCTGATCTTAATGGTTGGCAACAGCCAAAAACAGTTTTCTCACCGAAGACAAAGCCTCTCCAATCTATAAATTGGAGTGCGACAGCTCCTATGCCGGGACAGATTTCAATGGATACGTCTCCAGCTTCTAGACTTTGGATTGATGTTAGGGTTGCCTTTGCTGGATGTAGATGACATGGATGTTCTTCATGTTCATGCTCAGCCTGACGAGCATGAAGATATGGTTGTTGCTTGATCTTTTATGCAAGGATCTGTACATATGTATATACTCAATGTCTTCTTCACTTAAGTGTGTCTCTTTTAACATACAAGGCCTCTCGCATGTAAATAAATGCAGGCTTTTTTGGGATTACGTCAATACAATGCATCCTCATGTTGTCTGTTTGCAAGAGCACAATCAACATTGTTAGGCTGGTCAGTCTGGATTCTTTGCGGCCTACCATATCTTTTATGCAGGCTCTACAAATTTCTCAGGAGTGGTTATGCTAGTCCACCATGAACCATGTCGCATACAATGATCCTGATGTTAGATGGATGGTTGTCCAATGTATCATAAATGCGGAAATATACGAGTTTGCTAGTGTGTATGCTTCGCAATCCTCTAGAACGCAAGCTCTCTTGTGGAGTTCTTTGAGAACTTATCCCTGGCTCTCAAATGCTTTCATTTGTGGTGATTTCAATAACTCGCCATCTTCTCGAGATAATACTTCTCAGAATTCGCATATGCTTCAGTTTGAGAAACAGAGATGGTCATCTTTACTAGAGGTTTTGCATGCTGAGGAGTTATGGATTTGTACAAATCCGATCAGTTCGGGATTTACAAATACGCATAATGCTTCTGCTCGCTATCGAGCGAGACTAGATTGGTGGTATCTTCACAATGCAAATCAGTGAAACTCTTTTGTATGTAAAATATGGATAGATCATTCCATATGTTTATCAGATCATGCTCCATTATGGTTGGAGATGTTGCTTGATATGTCTCGAACTGAGGGTGCTTTGCCGTCTCGCCGTTTATTACATGTAAATAGCAGTTACCTATCGCATGAGGTTTTCCGTCAAATGGTTGTCACGGCTATACATCCTCTTTTCATGCATGTGCATGCTGACATTGAATTTGCATGGCATTCTTTTGTGGTACATATGCAATCTGTTATTCAAGGTATGCTTTGGAATATGGTATCTTGGGGATCAAAGACGAGCATTGGCTTGGGCAAAACAACATCGACAATGTATTATGGAGTCGGATTCTGATGGTTTGTCGGTTCAGTCGGTTCAAGAATTGTTATGTGAGGCAAACCATGTAATTTCATGCAATCAAATGCGTAAAGTTCACAAATGGCAAGTACGATCTAGAGAAAAGCAAATAGCGGACAAAGGTTGTTCATCCAAACAATTTTTTAAAAGCTTGCAAGCTTCGCGACAGAGACTCCATTTCTCGCATCAAAATTTCAGATGGCTCATGAACTTCTTCGAAACTGCAACTGTCCCATGCAGAGTTACCCGGAACGCGGAACGGGAACGGCGACGGGGACCCTCGCGGAACGGGGGAACGGCCAGGGGTCCGGAACGGGAACGGCGCGGAACGGGAGGCATAAAAAACACCCAAATAATGCTTGAGAAGGGAATGGGTGTGAGGGGGTGCATTTTAATTGTTGAGTCCTTGCACACTAAAAAAACACCTAATGTTCATTGCAAATTTGCAAAAAACTGCCTATTTCTTCCCATTTTTGAGAGTTGGCCGTTCCGGACCGTTCCGGGCCGTTCCGGAGCCGTTCCGGTATCAGGTGGTCACCCGGAACGGCAAAACGTTCCGGGGCCTTCCAGCTTGGCAGAGAGGGAGGGAACGGCGTTCCGGCCTTCTAGGGCCTGCGGAACGAGTTCCCCGGTAACTATGGTCCCAGGAATGCGTTCAGCATTATGCTAGATTGTTTGCTGCTCCTGCCCCTTTATCTGCTTCAGAATCTTGTGGTAGACTGCAATTTCTAGAAGTTGTTTCCCCGATTATGGATTCTGATGAAGCGAATGCATTGGAACAACCCTTCTCAGATGAAGAGCTGTATCATGCTTTGAAAGCACTAGGGAAGGGGAAAGCTCCAGGATGGGATGGCCTTACTGTTGAAATTTTTTCATGCTTTTTGGGATGAAGTTTGAACTGAAAGATGCTTTATTGCTCATGATAAACAGTGCATGGTTGGAACAGCAGCTTCCATCTTTAAGGAAAACAAGGTTTGTTGAAATTGCTCCCGAAAAAGCATTTGGCTGAAATCTTTGATGATTGGAGACCAATCACTCTTATGCCAGTCGTATACAAACTTGTTGCCAAGATGCTGGTGCACAGAGTAAGGGAGATTCTTCATCGTGGCCTTCATCCTCATCAACATGGGTTCATTCCGAGATGTCATATTATTGATAATATTGCGAATGCTATGATACCCATTGAATATGCAAAATATTCCTCTCAAGATGTACTTGTATTGCAGGTAGACATAGCCAAAGCCTTTGATTCGGTTTGCTAGGATTTTATTTCTCAGATTATGTCTAAATTGGGTTTTGGTCCTAAATGGATTAATGTCATTTACTGGCTGTATTCTGAGGCTACGACTCGTGCTATCATTGCGGACGGGCTCTTTGACCCTTGGGAACTGGTTCGTTCTGTTAGACAGGGTTGTCCGTTGAGTGCTTTGCTTTATGCAATTTCCACTCACCCATTGCTTTTATATGTGGACAAGATGGTTGACGCTGGTTTGTTACATGGAGTGCAAATTCCAGGGAGTCCTTTTCTTCCTCAGGCATATGCGGACGACTCTTTTTTTATGCCTAAAAATGATCGTGCAGATCTTCAAGCTTTGATGATGATTTTGTCAGATTTTGGGTTGGCAGCTGGTTTGCATATCAACTTCAACTGCCTCTTAATTCTTGCGACTGGCACTCTATTTTATGGCATGGACAACTATTGTCACCACATGATGTGATACGTCACCTTGGTTATCCAATTGGTTGGTTCATTACAACGACACAACAAATGGAATGGTAGCTTGCACAAAAACTGAGATATTGGGAATTGTCCACTTGGCCTCTTCATGTACGACTGCGAATAGTACAATCCATTGTGATGGCACATGTTCAATTCTATTTGTCGTTGCTGTCTTGGATGCATAAAGACATTTCAGCCTTTATGTCGCACGCAATGGAATTGTTATGGAAGACACATCCCAAACGCAAAGCTTTACGCTTGTTGAGAATGCAGTCTACTTGTACACCAAGATCGCATGGTGGGCTTAATATATTGAACATACATTTCCATCTTTTGGCATGCAAAGCCACACTGCTGGCTGATTTTTTCGTGCAAGTACAACCTTGGTCACGCATGCTAGCTACTATGTGCAGTTCTATGAGCACAAAGGCATATGGTAATTGGATCACTGATCAATGGGAAGTTGTATTGGGTCGCTTTGAAGGTACCATACCTGGCTGCCCTCACTCTACAAGATTGATACTAGATTGGAAACATGTACTTTCTCAGATTAAGTGGTCCGGGAGATCCTCTTTGAACGGTAACTCATTGCGGAAAGAAAGCCTTCACTGGTCTGCAGTATTTCCTTTTCCCTTGGCAATTACTCAACCGGTCAAGGCTTACAACTTGATGAAAATGGGTATCAGACGTATTGAGGATGTTGTGGATGAAAATGGTTGTGTTATCTTTTCCCCGTGCTTGTCAGACACTTAATTTGGGCATGCACCATCGGCCAATTTGGAGGGACATATGTGCTTTGCTTGCTCCTCTCATACCTATGCCAATACTCCATGAGGAGGATAGGCTTAAAGATTAGGAACTCATTGGTAATTCCTCAGGTTCCAAACCTGTTTCTATGCAGAATTGGACTTCAAGGCAAATTTACAGAGCTATTGTGCGTCCTCCGTGGATACAGTCTCATGGCAACTTGCTTTGGCACATGCATAAGTCAATGCGGTGGTGGAAAATGGTTCTTTCCATCAATTGGAAAAGCAAGTTCCCATTAAAACAAAGAGTGTTTCTATGGAGATTCATGCTTGGCATATTACCGGTGGGTAAGATTTTGGCTTCTCGTCGCATTGCCTCTTCATCTTGCCGACGATGCTCGAATCGAATGGAATCATCTTTGGTTTTGCCCCGACTCTCGGGATTTTTTGCTTGTGCTCAAGGCGATTGCGTTCAAGGTTTTCTTCTGCTGCATTTGGGAAACTTTTCTGGGTTTTCGGAAAACTCACACTGCAATTGCGTCCGCATGCGATTTTCATACATTGGGTCAGATTTTGGGCCTTCTCCTCGATCTGGTCCAAAAGAAATGTTACTCTTTTTGAATCTCGACAGTTTCAACTCTACGCTCACTTTAGAGGCTCTCTACGGCAATCCTTGTTTGACTGCTGTAGACTATAAGACATAGACATCACGACTTTGACACTTTTCTATGATTGTTTCTAGTTTGGAAGTTTGCTCCTATATGGAGTGACTTCTGCATTTTCGGTTGTATAGATCTTTATGGTGGGTTTTCCTCGCGTTGAGGCTTCCCACATGTAAATTAATCCAATAGATTTACAAAAAAATGTGTGTGTGTGTGTGTGTATGTGTTTGAGTGAAAGTGTGATTTCTGGTGCGGATGGATTTGGGTAATCAGTGTATCTACAAGCGCCGGAAAGCTTCGGAGAATCCGGCTATGGATGCTTTATCTCTGATCAAAGATTGTCTTCATGAGGATTTCGAAAATGCACATCGAGCATGGGAAGGGCCTGCTCCTGTCATGGAAGTGCGTATTCCAGGCCAGGAGCTCATGGATCTTGTTGCTCAATATGCCCTTAATGCGGCGATTCTCTTCTTCCCGGGCAACATGCCTCCTGCTCAGGATGTAGGCGACAGGGTACAGATGGGGAGATAGTTGCAAGATATACTATCAAAGAAGGTTACTTCATGCAAAAATCCATGTTGTATGTGACACGGGGATTGAGGCAAAAGGCATTGACGGAGTACCACATTCCTCCATTTGTTCAGCATAGACGGTACCTTGGAAGGGGTAAGAAAAGTATATCTATTGGCCTCCTTTCACGGACATGGAGGAATTTGTGCATACTTGTTTGCTGTGTCAAAAGGTAAAGTTTGACAAGCACAAATCGCCAAGGCATTATCCCTCCATTGGCCTATACAAAGCACTCAACTACCGGGGCACAGCCTCACCAAGGAATTTCGCTACAGAGACGTGCCTTGCAGTTCCATTCCTCGAGTGCACATCACAACGTACCCACGAGGGTATCCGCTTTCCCCGAGGCTTCCAACCAAGGAGGAGAACGGTCATCTCATATGGGTCCAATGACGGGTCGATAAGTGAGCATAATGGCATGTGGACAATAATCGACAGATTCAGCAATCAAGCTCACTTCGTACCAGAAACTCTTAAGAGAGTGAAAGCTAAAGGCTAAACTGTTTGTCTCGCATAATTTCAGACTACATGGCATGCCTACTTCTTCAATCCCAGATAGAGACCCAAGATTTACGAGTTTGTTTAGGAAAGCAATGTGGGAGAATATAGGCACTCGGCTTAAATTCTCGTCCTCTTCCATCCACGCAAGATAGCCAATTCCGTGGTTTGGGACTTGTTTAAGTCTTATATCTCTGACCACAAGAATTACTGGGAAAAGTAGTTGCCTCTGCTGGAGTTTCCTTACAACAACATTGTTCACACCTCAATGAGGAAGGCACCGTTTGAGATTGTCGAGGGCGCAAGGTTCAATCGATACTGTGCACCAAGAACAAGATTTTTGAAGCAATTAGTACACTCAAGAACAGTAGATTACTTTTGCCAAAGTAAAGGAGGCTTTACAGACGCCTTAGAACATTTTAGAGAAATGAATAGTGCAAACGTGGAATGGTATTCCCCGACTGCCATTCCATGGTAGTTTCATTAGATTTTCAACACAATGGAAGTGCTTGATGCTCACTTGGTATTCAACAACTAATGAATATACATCTTGCCTGGGGACAAGAAAAAAACAGCAGAAACAAACACAAGACATGAAAACTTACCTAGCAATAGGAATATCCGAGCCATCCACATCTTTCAATACCCATCTGCAAACCTTGTCGGACGGTAAAACATTCAATTCCAATGTCTTTTCCAAGATTATGTCAAGACTCCCTTCATCAATCTACATCAAATATCATTGCAAATAAGCCTCAATCAGCAGCAGTATTTTTATCTCCTTAATGCGTTAACTCTTCCAGTGTCCATAGACTTTCTCTTTTCAAAAGAACCATGGATGCTTCTTCCTAATCAATCAAACCATAAATTATAAGAAAGAACATAACGATTCTCACAAAAGTCAGCAACCATTGGTTTACTAAAATGCTATATGAATGCCTCTGTGACTGAGTACACATGAAGAATAAGTTATCCAAGTACATGATAGGTTAAAAGGGTGTGACAGGTGACATAAACTAGCCAGTACAACCATACCGTCTGAAAATGCCACAATCTAAAATCGAAGATTAGTTATTTTCAGTATATAGGCCATTCGAATGCCAAGCTTCTTTGGACTTACCACAGAAAATGTTAGAGAATATTTTCCAGCCTTTGTATAGAACCTTCCAAAGTTGGCTTTATCAATACTGAAACAGTAAAACCCGTGAATGTTATTGATGCTTTGCTCAGTACCAACCGTAACTTTGTCCATATCAAAGTCTTCCGGACTCAATTTGCCTGATGTATGAAAATCCAAGACATTCAGCTGTTTTAATTGCATCTTCATTTGCATGGCCTTTTTCACGATGTTTTTCTGATCGATTGGATTTAAATTTTTTCCATCTTGTGCTAGTTTCAAAAAACTGTTGGGTCTGATAACTGCATAGATATTTTCAAAGGGTCTGACTCCTGCTTTCACAACTGGAGCAACGCCCTGCAACAAGAGAATATCACTATTTGAATAAAACAGTTTTTGATCTGTCTGCTTCGAAATTTTAAGTTCTTGTGCTCTAGACTGGCCACACGCAGCCAACAAAAGACAGGAGTCAATCACTCAATAAATGAATCCCTAAAACGAACGAGAGTATATCCATATAAATCAGCACAAAACTGCACGGCAAATGTGACATAAACATTTGCCACATTCAATCACTGGCATACAGAGCAATCCTTTACTTTAGAGTGGATTCCTTGGTTCTATTGACAAGGAAGCACCAAGGTGTAGACTGCCTCAATGGATTATCTCATGAATTATAGCCCAATACAAAAAGTGCCACGACTACCCTACGATCACAAACAAAAAACCAGCTGAATGTGCTTAGACGATTCATTTCCTGCCATAGATGGTGCATTGGAAATGCTCTAATCAGGAACAGGACGTTCCTACTCTCACTCAAATTCCCAATAAAATGCATTTATATACAATAAAATAAGAAGAGCACTATAATGGGTACTACTTTGCCCTTATTCTTCCATGTCATTAAAATTTTCAAGAGAAAACAATATACACCGCACTGTGATGCTCACTGTCTTAGTTTCAATCTTCCCATATTGTTGAAATTTTCAAGACAAAATCTGCACTTGGTGTGCTCAAAAAAACTGACAGTCCTTGCATTTTGTCCATGTATTCCTTGGACTGAGTGAGTACTTTCTTTAAATATCAAATATTACATCAATGTAAAAAAACTGCATTTTTACCCCATTCAGACCGAGGCTTTCAAGAATCTTTTTGTCGAGGATCTCGATGTCACCAGGCTCATGAAGTCGTCTGTTGTCACAGATGCGCATCCAGTCTCTTTCATGAAGAATTTCACACTGCAGCAAGAAAAGAAAAACATTTTTTTCTTAACAGGCTACTTCAAGAAAGCAACGTACATCATACTGGCAGGACTCTCGACATCACCAAAAGGTTAGAGATAAGCTACATTTTAACAAGAAAATTACATCATAGCAAACACGTCAAAGGGCATCTCTGCACCCTTTGAGTGTCAAGTACTTGAAAACTATTGATTGTGGTTTTTACTCTATTTTGAGATTCCCCACTAGCGGAAAACATTATTACCGAAAAGAAGTGTGTCTATATGTATCGACCATGCCTTTGTGGTGTAACACACAACACACAAACAAATAAAAGGTAGCTTGACTCAGTTAACATAGACTAAACCATCGTTTACGCCTAGACCTACAACTTGTCTTTTAACAGGTGACTTTGGAAAACGTGATTTGCCTGTCATAGGTACGCCCAAAAGAACAATCTTATTAAAGCACCTTGTCAGACGTAAGAAAATCAATTGGCACAGCCTTGGATTTCCTTAACTCAAACCCCACTCCTTCATCCTCGATCAATACCCTACTACCCTCAGCTTTGGCAATCTCCATGGGCCTGAATAAAGGAAACAACAATAAAAATCCATGATATTGAAAGATAGAGCCTCAGAAGTAATACTTGAATTACAGCCGTAATATATTATCAGAGGTATTAATACTCATTGCTCTAAGAATTCTATGCTGTGATGCCCCTAAAGAATTTACAGAATAAGTAGGCATCCAAGAGTGTATGCGCACCTACAAATCACCTTTGTGTTTCCTGCAAAAGAATTAACTTCATCAGAATGGGCACGAGCAAGAATTCACTGCAACAGGCAGCCATGCACTGTCCCCCCAAGTCATTTATGCATCAAAAAGGGACAGACTTCACCCACAGAAATTGCATCATCAAAGACTTATTTCCAACTCGCAGTCATCGATCAGAGTATTACCTTTGTCTTCTGATAACCCTTCTGACAAGAAATACTCTAAAGTTGCATAGAAATCTTTAGCCTTATATCCCGGAACTCCTTTGAAAAACTTCATTCTCATACCCTGCTTCCACATGACTCCCTTCCTGGTCATACGGGTATATATCCTAAACACTGTAAGAAGCAAAAAAATAGGAAAATAAGACCAAAGCTTAAGATCCATTCCATTAAATTTGCATAATTTTGTTAGTTGACTTAAGATGACAATTATTTTCCTATTGAATGTATGAAAACTAGAGAGGAAAATTTTATAGGTTCATGAGTCCGAATCGTATGCACTTGGCAAGTCATCCACGTGGCACGTGTCATCCACGTGCAACAATTTGATATCCCAGCTGCAAACATACAAATCATAATCGGGCCCAGTCTTGAAGAATCTCCTACATGGGAAAGTGCCCAAAGTAGGCCTATTGTCAAATGATATTCAGATATTACAAAACAAAAAGAGAGATTCTAGGGTTTTCGGTCGTACTAGAGGACTGGCCACCCAGCTGGCCATCAATACAGCATGTCATATGTTTGCTTTTCTGCGGGTTTTTTAACACGCTTTGTACTCATGCTACTTCCTTTACATGATTTCTTTCAGAAATTAAGACCTAGAACACATTGATACAGAAGAAACTAGGAAAATACCAAAATGACCTGACTTACAGTCCTGTACATAAAGCTTGAAATTTTATTGGATGTTCTAATGTTAAAGATCTATAGCGAATATAACATCTGCTCGGCTTCATCTCATGTGTGATCCACTGCATCTTAGAGAATGGTATAGATAATAAGGGCTCTTATGCATCCAGGACACATCTTTTGTACTCTGTTTTTCAGGGCTTGGGCAAACCCGCTCACAAGCTTGGCACTTCAGCAAGAATGCAGATCTAGCATCCAGCTCTTTCAAGTCCGACTTTTACCAAACAAGATACAGACCTATTTGAAAAGATATCTAAATATTACAGTTGAGTGTTTCTGGTCATTGTAGAAAGCCCTAGGCTCATCTTGAAAGGTTTCAAATTAATTACTCTCTTTGCTTTGGAATTTCAACTTACAATGTTGACACCAAAACATGTAATCATCAGGTTTGAATTTTTGTGATACACCTTCCATTTCTAATGTGGGTTGATAAGTATAGGAACAAACCATCTTGGGAGAACCCAACTTCCTCTGTTCTCTCCATACTGATCAGGCATTGTTCGTTGTCCAATTCCACCTCTTCATCGTAGATACCATGCATCTCTTGTATCCATTCTTCATATTCCTTCTCTACCTCTTGGAGCTTTAGGTGCCTTGTCCCTCTATATATTTCGATTGTCGCATCTGCAGGTTTCGAGGGCCAATAAGACAGTTCAACGTACAAAATTTAAATGAGTGACGAGATCATAGAAATGGCCTCCTTTACCTCCTGGCATGTTACCACGGGTTCCCAAATTTCTGAGCAAGCTTGTGAAAACATGCCCACTAAGCAAATCCATCTGTTTGTAGAACCAAAATATTGTCAGACCCATAGACACAATCAGCAATCTGAAAAAAATATGAGAGAGAAAAAGAAGGCGCTATTAATGTCTTGTAGACGCCAAAGTGTGTCCTTCGGGTATCCAGAAAAAAGGACAAAAATTTCTGTAGATAAATTGCGCTATTAATGTCTTGTAAACGCCAAAGTGTGTGTCGTTTGGGTATCCAGAAAAAAGGACAAAAATTGCTGTAGATAAACCTACTCCAGCATAAAACACACTGACATGCGAAAGTGGTAGAATGTGTACAAAGAATGAAGGAAATGGAGCTCTAACTCTAATGGATGTGAAGCTATCTGGGTAGGAGAGTACAATCATGATATGCAAAAGACAAACCACCTCCATCTGATACCAAATTGGGGGTGTAGTAAAGCATGCATAAATGGGTAGAGTGAAGAGTCCCCATACCAAATCTGGGAAAAGAAATGAGAGAGAAAGAAAGAAAGCGCTATTAACGTCATGTGGACGCCAAAGTGTCTGTCTTTTGGGTATCCAGAAAAAAGGCAAAAAATTGTTGAAGATAAACCTACTCCAGAATAAAACACACTGACATGTGAAAGTGGTAGAATGTGTATAAAGAATGAAGGAAATGGAGCTCCAACTTTACTGGATGTGGAGCCATATGGGTAGGAGAGTACAATCATGAAATGCAAAAGACTAACCGCCTTCATCTGGTACCAAATTGGGGGGGTAGTAAAGCATGCATAGGTGGGTAGAGAGTGAAGAGTCCCCATAGCATAGCAGCAGGGTCTGAGAAAGCCATTCTATCTCCCTATGTCTGTTTTGCTCATGTCATAGTTGAATCTCTCACATGGCCCTATGATGTACTCTCTGGTGGGCCTGGTATCCTAGTGCGCTTGGGAATCTACAAGCTTGGACAATGTGCCTGCAATAGGGTGACCCCTCTCTGAATGTTGGTGGGTAGGATTGGAGCATCTCTTTGAAAGAAGTACATATAATTGTCACCTCCACCAGTGGGTGTGGGTGACGCAAGAAGTATCACAAACGGAAGCTCGCACTAACAATTAATAGGCTGAAAATAACTTGAATCTGATCAAGAGAGAAAAAGGCAGAAGATCGACATAGTATTGAGAACCAGAAGATGGGCTGGTCTCCCCCCCCCCTCTCTTATAGAGAATCTTTAATAACGTAGATAATCTTTTACAAGCACGAGAACCTGAGAAAACTTTAAGAATTAGCATCTTATCTTGAGATTCCGGATGGTATGTACAAGCATCCAAAGTGGAGTAGTTCTTGAACTTTAAAGAAATACTTCCATGTAATCTTTGCGGACTTAAGTGGCTGCTTCTAGTGGTGAATGATCTACTCCGGTTGGAGTATCTCTTTTGTTTCCTCAACCTCAGATGGTTCCTTAGCAATAAGGTGACTTGGAGGTGGTCCCACATATGGTTGAAGTAAACTAACATGGAAATTATGGATCCTCCAATTAGGCAGTAGCTCTAATTGGAACGTGACATCATTCACTTGGTCAATTATCTTAAATAGCCCATAATAACGGATGGAAAGTTTAACCACCTTCCCCTGATGAGTCAAATGTTTCTTCAATCTCGCCTTCTCAAACTTGAGCAACACCAACTATCCGATTGTCAAGTCTAAATTCCTTCTTATGTTTTTCTTGGAAGCGTAAAATTGCTCTCTTGACTTGCCCATAGGCAGTGTTCAATTCTCATACGACCTCATCTACCACAAATATCTTATCTCAAGCATCATTACGAGCAAAGCCTTACCATAGAGTTTCCCCATAGAGGAATGTATGGTATCGTTATATGCATACTCGACAAGAGGCAATTACTTTTCCCAATCACACAATATGTCCATAGGATTTGAACATATCCAACACTATAGAGTTGGCAATATCACTCTTCCCATCCGTTTGGGGATGATATGCAGACGAAAAAATCAATTTCGTGGTTATCAAACAAAGCACGCCAAATGTGAGGATCTCGATCGCTCACAATAGACTTGGGCATCCCATGATGCTTGAGAATCTATGCTAGAAAGATCCTAGCCATATAATCTGCCTTGACCATTTTCTTGATTGGAATAAAGTGAGCTTTCTTAGTAAATCTGTCCACAATGGTCCAAATTACATCCGTCTTACGGAGATCCATATCACAATCCATGGCAACTCTCTCCCAAGGCTTATCACGCACGGGCAAGAGTTGGAGTAACCCAAGCATCTTGTGTCGATTGTACTTCACCTTTTGGCAGCATTCCCTAACATATTGATCCATGTCTGCTATAAGGTTTGGGCACAAAGAAATATCATTCCATTGCTAAGGTCGTAAATAAAATACCCTAGTGCATATAAGGCAAAGCATGTGCTTCACTCATGATTTTCTTCCGCAATGGTGGCATGGTGCCGCAACAGAAATGGCTTGGTGGTGGTAGAGGTAGACATCTCGAATGGAATGAGGATACACATTCTCACCTAATCCCAACTTCTCTTCTATTTGGAGAAAGCTACATAGCCATGGCGAGAAGTGATTCCAGTTCTTGTTGATATATAGAACTGATTGCATTCACCCTCGACTATTGAGACAATGCGTGGGAAGCCACGTTTTTACATCCAGCCGTATGGAGGATTTAGAAATGAAACATGGACAGGAAGTTTCCCTATCTCATCTCTTTCATATCTTAGGACTATGATGATCTGTCTTGATCAAAAAGTCTACTCCTAGAAGATGATGCTTCCACGTAGACAAGGCGTGAATCACACCCATAGGTTCCTTCTCGTAGATTTAGGCATGCAATTCTCCATCTTTAAGCCATCTACTGACGCACAGTTGGCTACCGGAGACAGTGGTACAGTTGTCCGCTTGTTGTTTCCCTTGATGTCACCATTCAAGTGTACCCTGGAAAGGCTACCTTTCGCATCATGAAGCTGAAGCATTGCGACGCTGTCTTGGGAATGCCTCGGCATGATCAAAACGATAATACCATTCAGATCAGAAACAAAACGATCGCCTTGAATGCAGATGGCAAGGAAGTCGTCCTTCAAGTCTGACTTACGGAAACCAACCCCAATGATATTTCTTTTTGCTTTGTATTTCGACACTTTCTGGAACACTGTTTGATAACAATGTTTGCAAATTGTGCCAGGCAGGGCTCAGTGGATCACTATGCTGGTTCAGGGTTGTCTTGTGGGCTTCCTGAACATCTATGCGCCCAATGTGGCGAGTGCACGAGCAGAGTTTTGGTCACAGATTGTCGAGTCTCTGCCGCAGGCAGAGCAATGGTGCATAGGGGGTGACTTCAACATGTTGGAGAACCCCTCTGACAGGATTGATGGTAGCCATGCTATTGTGCATGGAGTTGAGATGGCAGCTTGGAAGAGGTTTTGTATGACTCTGAGGGTTTCGGATGTGTGGCAGCATTCTAGCTTTGTGAGACCCCCAGACAGCCTCGCCTTTTCTCATTCGGACCGTAGAGCGCGAGGAGTGAATCTATCGCGGATAGATCGCTTCTACACTAGTGACCACTTTTATGACTTGGTTGGGACAGTCGGCATTCTGGCAGGGACTTCCTTTTCGGACCATGCACCAATGATCCTCACAGTGACTGACAGGCAAAGGAGGGGGAGCACGATGTTACGCATCCCTGAGAGGGTCTTGCTGGGCTCTACGCTCATAGAGTGAGTGGAGGCTCTTTGGACAGAGAGCTTTGACATGCAGGATTCTCCTGCTGACAGAGTGGCCTCAGCTTAGTGGATTCTTCCTTCAGGAGTCTGTGGCTCGCCTGGCAGTAGCAAGAGAGGAGGAGCAACGTCTCCGACGGGGCGTTGCTTCCTTGCAGAGGATGCAGGAGCAGCATCCAGACAATCCTTCGTTGAAAGAGCAGTTACAGCAGGCTGGCCAGGAGCTTGTTAGCAGAGTGGAGAGGCGTCATGAGTTTGCTTTCCATCGACAGGCATCTCAGTGGACCCAGGTGGGGGACAGAGTGACAGACGCTTTCTTTGAGGCAGTGGGACCTCGACATACGCATGCCAAGGTCAATCAGTTGAGGAGGCCGGACATGTCAGTTGCTTCAGAGCCACAGGACATGCGTGCACTTACTACTGAGTTTTATCGTGATTTACTGTCTGCAGAGCCTCAACTAGAGCGTCAGGATGCATGCAAAGAGCAAGTGTGGGCACAGATACCTTGTCTTGTGACTGAGGAGATGCGTCAAAGGCTTGAGCTGCCTCTTCAGCTAGAGGAGCTGCACACGGCTCTTAGTGCACTCCCCCGTGGTAGCTGTCCAAGTGAGGATGGCTTGACTCCGAGTTTGTCTTGGAGTACTGGACTTGCTTGGCCCAGATCTCTGCAGTGCTTTTCAGTACATCTTGCACTCAGGAGAGATGCCTGACAGCATGTGTGAGGGCCTGATCTACCTCATTCCCAAGGAGGGTGGCTGCTTGGATGAGATCCGACAGTGGCGCCCCATCATCATCCTCAACTCAGCCTACAAAATTCTTGCCAAGGCTCTGAGTTTGAGGATTCAACCACTTCTAGAGAGCACTATACATGGGACTCAGACAGGTTTTGTCAAGGAGCGTAGTATCCTTGACAACATCTTTACTTTTTGGGAGGCTTCTGCCCTAGCGCGGCTCCGTGGTGAGGATCTGGTGATTCTTCCTCTCGATTTTGAGAAGGCCTACATGGGGGGAACGAAATGGGGGGAACGAGGCGGAACACGGGGCGGAACGGGCAAAAGTAGGCATTTGGCGGAAAAAAAGTGGGCTTTTGGGGGCAGATTTGGGGCTGTTCGGGGAACATATTTGGTGCGGTTTGAGGGCAGGTTAGGGAGCAGATTTGGGGGTAGTTTTGGGGTTGTTTAGGAGTTTTATTTGGGACTAAGCTGAATGGAGGTAATTCAAGCCTTACTTTAGGTTGACCGTTCCGGCCCCGTTCTCGTTCCGCCCCCCCCCTCCTCCTCCCCGTTCCCATCCCGATTCGGACCCTCCCGTTCCCGTTCCCGCTCTGGGTAACTATGCTACGACAAAGTTGACTGGGACATTCTGGAGGGCACTCTACGCAGGATGGGCTTCTTAGATGCTTGGATCAGAGGGGTGTCAGCTTTGTACAGACGGGTACGCAGTAAGGTACTTTTGTCAGGAGGTAGGGGTGATCGCTTCATGCTCACACGTTCGGTCAGACAAGGCTGCCCTCTTGCCCCCTTCCTCTTTCTGTTATATGCTGAGGCGATGATAGGGTTTTTGGTGTCGCAGCAGGTTGGTTTACATGGCTTAGCACTTCCTATTCGGGCAGATGAGCTTCTGGATGCTGAGTTTGCAGACGACTTAGCCTTGTACTTGGATGGCCAAGAGGCCAACCTTCACAGGTGTGAGCAGATGCTTGAGACTTTCTGTTGTGCATTTGGCGCATTGATCAACTAGAGAAAGACAGTGGCACGATTGGATGCCAGGTGAGGGTTTCAGGTGTATTCCCCCAGGGACTGCAGTTCGGTACTTGGGCTGTCAAGTTGGTTTGGACTCGTCTCCCGAGCAGCAGATTGCTCCCCTCCTCCTGTCTATCAGGAGGAAGCTGTTACATCGGAGCTATGCACGACTTTCTCTGGCAGGCAGAGTTGTAGTGGCCAACCAGGTGATGTTGACTACTATGTGGTACACCACTTCTTGATGGATCTTCTCGAGTTCTTGTATGAGCCAGGTTAAGAGGCTGATCAGGAACTTCCTTTGGTCACGTCGTGACACTCAAATAGCCCGGGCCAAAGTGGCTTGGCAGGTCATCACTCTTCCTTGTTCTCAGGGAGGGCTTGGGATCATAGACCCAGGTGAGGAGCCCTGGCAGGAGTTCTTGCTTCAGCGGCTTCGTGCTAGGGTACCTCAAGCTGGAGGCCCCTAGCGACCTTTGACCAGATGGATTTTCACAGAGATGAGCAGAGTTGGCTTGAGCAGGAGACTAGAGGACCTTTTTGCTGTGAGTTTGCTCCGATCTTGGGAGCATCTACGGCAAGGCCTGGAGCAGCGTCAACCTACTTGCACAGAGGAGCGCCTAAGACAGCTCCTTTTTTGGAACCCCATGGTTAGCACTCAGAGAGGCCACTTGGTTGGTAGTCGGCCTCATGTTTCGTGGGGTCCCATGGCAGAGGGTCCAGCATGCTCTTTAGGTGACTGGTTACAGTTTTCAGGCTTGTCAGAGGAGCTTCAAGGCTTTCAGCTACTACAGGGCATGAGAGGGGTACAGAGCATGTGTCAAGACATCTCAAAGGCAGTACCAGCTGAGTGTCTCACACCCCTCGAGTCAGCAGTGCCCAGATGGATGGGAGCCTTCACGTGACTGGACGTTCTCATCTCAGTTCTAGCTTGCTGAGAGACTGTACCCTCCCTGTTTTTTGAGATACAGGGTGAGGGACGCTTACACCGAATCGCAATAGAGACCCCGCAGGTGGCAAAGTGCTATTTTCAGAGAATCCGGGTGGTGGGCATCTGTGGGAGGACTTGTGTCATCGATCTTGAGCCAACAGCTCTTGAGACTGGACGGGATCCTGGAGAGTGGCTTTGGAGGGACCCTTTCTCCTCTGCAGACCACCCAGGTGTCCCTTTCTTTCAGTACACTGTTCAACTGGGACGTCACATACTGGCAGCACAAAGAGAGGCTCGCCCTACTGCAGCACCTCATTGGCAGGGGGAGGGTCTCACAGATGAGTGCTTGGCAGCTTTTTGGGAGAGGTTGTGAGACTCCAGACAGCCGAGATGAGTCACTTTGTTCTAGTGGCTGGTCGCACACAGAGCTACAGTAGTTGGGAGCTGGCTTGTACATAGCGGTCTCTCGGCCGCATGTGCAGCTTGTGACCATCTTGTGGAGAGTCGGCATCACTGCCTTTGGCACAACAGGTGTGGCTTCGTGTTCTTCGCTTGATGCTAGCTATTTCCACGGCTTGAAAGTACACTTGGGGGGCAGCTGCTTGGTCCACTCTCACGGGCCCGCCACTTCAGTTTGAGCTATCTTCCACCAACGGGATGATAATGATGCAGGGGGGGGGGGGGGGGGCAACCTACACTCCAGCCTGCCACGGAGCTTACTCCACAGGAGTGGTGCAGTGAGAGAGAGGAGTGTTGGGAGCTCATCAGTGGCCTGACACTCTGGTTCCACAGGAGTGGTGCAATGAGAGAGAGGAGTGCTGGGAGCTCATCAGTGGCCTGACACTCTGGTTCAACTGGACAGCCCCCTGCTTCCGCATCTTCGAGGCTCGCCCTGTACCACCAGCAGAGATTGTTCGGGATCTTTGGCTAGAGCTGATCCATACTCTCAGAGGAGAGCTTGAGAGACTCCAGGGCAGCTCAGACCGCATGCGGGAGCATAGAGAGGTTTTCCTTGGACTCTGGTGTCCTGGGCCTTTCTTCACCATGGTCCAGGGTGTACTCCGATGGCATTACCGTCTCCCTCTGTGGCTTTTCCCTCCTCTCATCTCTTGATTTTGCCTCATTGTACATATGTTGTTTTTTCATTGGTAGTCTCCCCATCATGACTGTTGTAGCCCTCTCTTGTAGAGGTGGTTGTAGCCCCATGGGATGATTCATTAACTAATAGAAGGATCTTTTTCTCAGAAAAAAAAAAAATGTTTGCAAACTGTTAAAATAGATTATACCTACCATTGAATGGCTGCCCTTCGAAAGATAAGGTTTGGACTCTGTTGGTACAATTTCTCCCCCCAGCTCAACAAGGCAATCACAAGTATCTTCTCATCGCAACAGATTACGCAACAAATCAGGGGGAGGTAGTGCCATGCTGTCTTGGGCTGTTGGCCCCATCTCTCGTCATGCGAGCCTACTCATTGCGACAATTGATCTCATTGTGCGAGCCTACTCATTGCAACAAGCCTCCTTGCTCCTATCTTGGTAGCAATAGGGACAAATTCCTCCAGAGTTGCTTCAGGTCGGAGAGTCTCTAGTACTCCTGTTGAGATGGCTTGGGGAGAGCATTCACCCACTTCTTGACCATGAAATTTCTTGCTTGTTGGGGAAGCTTGGCAACCAGAGACGTCGTTCTTGTCATGAGTTCTGCGAATGTCTCATTAGGTTGGAGCACCAGATTTGCCAACTCATCCATGACTTTCTCTCAAAAATCATCTGGTCTAAGAGCTTCACAGGACTGTTGCCTTAGAGTTGTCCGAGTTGCAAAGTGGTTCTCTACAAACTGATTGTTAACTCATCCAAGGTTGACGAGAAGAGCACGAAGTAAGCATCTCCTCTATTGCATAGAGATACAGATTTGTGGGTGGCTTTAAAGCAAGATCCTCTCTCTCTCTCTCTCTCTCTCTCTCTCTCTCTCTCTCTCTCTCTCTCTCTCTCTCTCTCTCTCTCTCTCTCTCTCTCTCTCTCTCTCTCTCTCTCTCTCTCTCTCTCTCTCTCTCTCAGCCCTAGCGCGCGCCTCCCCTAAGCTTGCGCCGTCTCCTCTCCCCAGGTGCAGGGCAGTGCCCGAGGGGGAGGGTTAGTCCCCTAGCCCTGTCCCCTCCTCCTCAGTCCATGGTCGCGTGCCACTAACAAAGTGAAGGAAGTTGAAGCCAAGGTTACCCAAGCTCACACAGTTGCACTGACCAAGGTGGAAACCTGTGTGAAGGTAGAGTTTCGCGAACGACACCTTCAAGAAGAAAACACACTCGAGGTCCGCATCGGGGGCCTACCCCAAGCATGGGACACGTGTGAAGAAGACTTCTCCGAGCGGATCAACTTCCTCAACGAAACTCTCAAGCCGATCCATGTGGACTACAACATGGTCGAAAGCATCACCAACAAGCTCAACCACAAAAATACACCAAGCGGACATGCCATCCTCGAGTTTGAGAACAAAGGACGACTCCGGCTACTCCAACAATCGCGCCTCCTCAAAGGCACTAGGTTTTGGATTGCCGAGGAGCTCACCACGACACAACTAAAACACAAAGGTAGTGAACTCAAGAAAGTGCACGCGGCAAGAGCCCAGGGGAAGTGGGCAGTATACCGCGGAGGAAAGGCCCTCATACAGGAGTTTCAGTCTCCCAAGCCTCCTACCACACTGCCGGATACCACCCCTAGCCCCATGGTTCCCATCTACTCTAATTTATTTTGTATTTTGTATTGCATCCTAAGGTTGTCCCACCTATCCAGTAGATCTTACCCTAGCCTTACCGACCCTTTTTTGGTCGCCCATGCTAATGTAACAACCATTACCCTATCCTTGATGAGAGGAGACATCCTTTGTACGCATGTTTTGGTCCCCTGGGTCATATTTGACCTCCACGGACAATAATGATCTCTCTCTCTCTCTCAGCCCTTCGGGAGGAACTCGACGAAACCAAAGAGGGAAGACGCCTTGTAGATGGGGAAATTCAGCCATCAATGATTGACGAGCTGAATAGTATACGAGCACAAGTCAAAGAAATAAAGGAGGAAGGAGAAATGAAGACCTCATGGGTGGAGGTTCTCTCCAAAACACAAAAGAAAATGGACGAGGCTGAAAAATGGATTGAAGTTGTCAAGAAGGGAAAGGGCAAAGAAATTCCGACTACACCCGACATCAACAACAAAACACTAGAAGAGGAACAACGAAGAAGGGTACGCGCTCTACACGTGAGAGTGACCGGCCTAAAAGATTCAGATAAGGTGGACCAAGAGGTGAAGAGCCTCATGTCCATGATGGGGGTGGAGAAGCCCTCGCACACACAAGCTTGGAGAGTGGGCAAGAAGAGTGAAGGTAATGGGGAGAGTTCAAAAGGACGGGCTCTCATTTTGCGCTTTCCCTCCATGGAAGAAAAGAAAGACTTTTTAAAGAAGAGGCCAACCCTCAAGAAAACAGGTATCTTTTTAGGAGATGATCTTACGCTCTCACAACTTGCACATATGAGAGAGGTCATGCCAGAGATTATAGCAGCAAGGGAGAAGGGGAAGTTAGCTTTCTACAGAAATGGACGAGTAGTGATTACAGAGCACCGCTCTACATGACGGTGCGAGACCTATGGGACCACTCTCAGGATGGCAGTTTGGAACTGTAATGGTTCGTATAGACTTGATGTGGGGGCCTTTGAGGATAGCTTCAGAGACAGAGACATTGTTTTCTACTCAGAGACTCATCAGGCTCCAGGACAGTTGATGCCGCACATATCAGGATACAGATGGGAGACAGCTTGTAGGACATGCACCAGAACTGCACATGGGACTAGAGGATCAGGAGGTGTAGCAGTTCTTTTCAGAGAGGAGCTCCAACCACTATTGCACATAGTTCGGAGAGATGATCAGGCCAGATACTTGTGGGTGAGGCTGAGGGCAGAGACTGGATGTTTCTTGTACATCGCCATATGCTATTTTCCTCCGAGCACTTTAGTATATGCTTCACCCAGAGGACAGTCTCCTTACTCTGTACTTGATGATGATATCTGGGAGTTCTCCAGATATGGAGACATCATACTCCTGGGGGATTTCAATGCCCGTACAGGCAGCTCACAGACAGTCTTCTATGACACATCAGAGGAGATGCTTAGAGAGCTAGAGCCAGAGGAGTTGGGACTTGAGAGATGCTCACACGACAGAGAGCATACAGAGTATGGGAGATACCTGAGAGAGATGACGACTACTCATAGTTTAGCCATACTGAATGGCTTAACGACTTTCCCATTGTCTACAGGTTTTACTTGTTTTCCACATAGACATGGGTCCAGCACTGTAGACTATGTTCTGACACATCCGAGCTTTACCTCTCACATTCAGGATTTCACAGTGGGGCCCAGGCCAGTTGGGATAGCAGTAGATCATGCACTTTTAACATTATGAGTCTCCTTTGAGTACAATACATCTCGGGCCTCACGGGATGGTGGACATACACGCTATACTTTTACACCAGAGACTGACTCAGTCTATGTAGAGGAGATACGTAGGCTTTTATGCACATCAGAGCCAGTATACACAGTGGAGGAGATCACATCTATGCTGACAGTGACATTACATGGGGCAGCGACAGAGGCATATCCACACACTCAGCCTGGGCAGAGACGTCGTTCTGGGCACATGCCTCAGAACAACTGGTATGATGAGGGGTGTCGACAGAGGAGAGCTCAGATACAGCGGGACCTTACATTGGGAGTGATCACCTATAGACAGTCTCGCATTGCTACACGACGACTAGTGCGGCGGAAGAAGCGAGCTTTCTTGGTCCAGATCGAGCAAGATTTATATCAGCTCTTCCTTAGTAGAGATTCAGGAGAGGCTTGGCGTCTATTCCATGAGAAGTCTCCCCCACCAGTGATTACTTCTACAGAGATATGGGGGCAGTATGCAACATCTTTATAGACTGTACCTCGACAACCACCATTACAAGACCCACCACAACCATGTCTGGCTACGAGCACCTTCTTTACCACTGAGATGGTAAAGGAGGCCATTGAGAGGATGAAGACCAGACGGGCACAGGATCATGAGGGTTTGGTAGCAGAGCACATTATACATGCTGGGAATTTGTTGGCAGAGATGCTTGCACGGATATTCAACCGTGTCATGTGTGAGGGTCTCCCTGAGTCTTGGAGATTATCTACTATTGTACCTATCTTCAAGACAGGTGACCCCACAGTGCCGGGGAATTACCGTACTATCATGGTAGGACACACATTGGCACGGTTATATGCATCCATCCCCGAGCATAGGCTGAGCAGTTGGGCAGAGATTATGGGCATACGAGCACCTGGGCAGGCTGGTTTCAGAAGGGGTTTCTCCACACTAGATCATGTCTTTACACTCAGAGCTATCATTGAGGAGGGTCGAGCACATGGTAGACGGATATACTGCAGCTTTGTGGATTTTCGCAAAGCCTTTGACACAGTACCGAGGGCCAGATTGATGCACCGGCTTATGGAATTGGGGGTACCCACAGAGCTGATGTGGGGGATCATGGCATTGTACAGTTCAGTGATGGGTCATGTACGCACATCAGAGGGGATATCCGACATAGTTCACTCCACCATCGGAGTGAAACAGGGATGCCCACTGTCCTCTACTTTATTTGGTATGTATGTTGATGGGGTCTCTGATTATATTGACAGAGGAGGTGATAGAGGTGCTCAGCTTGCAGGGACATGGATCCCTCTTTTATTGTATGCTGACGATATCGTGTTGATATCAGAATCGCCAAAGGGTATGCAGAGACATTTGGACGCATTGCATAGTTTTGCAGAGGATAGTGGATTGTCTGTCAACCTTGGTAAAACCAAGGTCATGGTATTTAATACCACGCCACAGTGGGTTAGGAGATCAGCACCTACTTTCACATATGGACAGGACAGTATGGAGTACACTGATGCATACACATATCTTGGGGTGGTCTTTAGTGGACCGAGGTTCACACTGAAAGTAGCAGCAGACACTAGATTGACTTGTGCCTATGCAGCCCTAGGTGGTTTAGAGAGGATTTGCTCGCAAGTTCAGTTCCAGGAACCTCGAACAAAGCTCTGGCTTTTCGATACTTTGGTCGCTTCAGTTATGCACTACGCGGTTCAGGTTTGGGGACCGTCTATTGACAGTGCTGTCTATTGACAGTGCTGGATGGACTAATATGGAGAGACCCCTGATATCTATGATTTCTAGGCTGAATAGAGCCAAGGCCTTAGTTCCACATGACATCATACGAGCGGAGCTGGCTGCCCCACCTATGGAGGTTGAGGCACTTACCAGATCAGTATCATTTGTACACAGCTTATGGGACACCACTAGGGATAGATATGCTAGACTTGCTCTCGAGTCATCCAGACAGCTGGCATTACAGGGAGATACATCATGTTGGTATGCACAGATGAACTCATGGTTTCAGAGGCATGGTTTCAGCATGGACAGGCTGCCCCCTTTCCAGTATTCTCTTGATGCACCATCCTTGGCTCTTACACGGATGGAGACTACTAGACTCATTCGGCAGGATCTTATCCAGCTTGATAGCAAGAGGACATGGATAGAACCATCACGGGAGTTGAGTACGAAGAGGGTTTTCTATAGAGAACATCTTCTTCAACTCACGACAGACGGATTTGTCACACGGCCGAGTTACATGGACACACATCTATCTCATAGGTTACGATGTGCTATTGGCCAGATTCGCACATCTTCACACCAGCTTGGGATTGAGACAGGTAGATTCAGAGGCATACCAGCAGACAGTAGGATATGTCAGTTATGCCATGCAGAGCCAGAGACAGAGTTTCACTACATATGTCGCTGCACAGTCTACTATGAGATTCGGGGACGCTTTCATTGTCTATTCAGAGATGGTTTTGACTCGTTAGACAGAGTCATGAGATATCAGGATCAAAGATGTCTCGGATTATTCCTACTTGAGATTCAGAGACATAGAGACGCTAACATGCTAACGTGGCACCTCTACGGACAACCCACAAGACACGCTAACATGCTAACGTGGCACCTCTACGGATTTCCGCGTGTTACGCTGATGACATGGCAGTTGTACCGCAAAACGCGCTGGCAGCTTTTGGACCAATTGCTTTTGAGTTTGAAGCTTCTCATGTAACTGCTTTTTATAGGCCAAGGGCCTTCAAATTTGTGCCATAGGCTCATTCTCTAGCCTGCTTCCGGGTGAAGGTGCAGAGCGTGGAGTACCGACATTGTATTGAGTTCAAGCAATATAAAGAAATACCCAAAGGGGCGCCAAGTTTTGGGGCCAGTGCTCTCTTGGGGTGAAACACCGCCACTTCCTGTCTTGTGTGTCATGCATCTCTTTCATTTCAATCTTATTGAAGTGCTTAAAGTTGTTCAATCTGTTCTTTTCCGTTGGCAGGTGGTGCCTGTCCTCGTGACACTCATCAATCGATTCCAATTGAGGACTCCCAAAGATGACATGACTATGCACAAAGAGTCTATCAGGTACCTCAACAGCCACTAATTCCAAAGCCTATGGATATTCATGTACAAAGAGTCTATCAGGTACCTCAACAGCCACTAATTCCAAACCCTATGGATCAACGTCCAATCACATCCACTTTCTTTACAATCGCAATGGTGGAGAGGACTATCTACCTCATACAGCGTGGCCGCTGCGCAAATCCCGTAGACATGCGTAAACATATATAATTCCCCCATTCTTCACATACTCATCAAGCCTCAAGGCCCATTCTCCCTTGCTTGAGCCTTGCTCTCAACTCTCAAGCCAAGCTCATTTTCCCTAGCTTGCTCTCAACTCTCAAGCCATAGTGTGGCGCCGCGGCATGCCTCAAGGCTCAAGCTCTCAACCTCTCTCTCTCTTGGGCTAACTTCTAAGTTCTAACCCTCAAGGCTCAAGGCTCAAGGCTCAAGCTCTCACGAAATCAAGCGGCAAGCCTCTCTCTCTCAAGCCCTCTCTCTCTCTCTCAAAGTTCAAGATCAAGCTCTCTCTTTCACGGATAATCCATCATCCATGGCCTCTTCTTGTCGTACAACCCCCTCCGTTCATGCGGGCAACACTCAAAAGGCGAAGGAATGGTCGTGGTGGGATGAAGTGACCTCGGAGGGCACCTTGTCGGCGGCGGGATGTTCTCGTGCATGGGCATGCAAGCTATGCTCTTACATGCGGAAAGGGGGGCATGACAAAGTGAGGGCACACTTTCTTCAAGTGCCGGGACATGAGGTGAGATTTTGTGCCAACGTAACCATCGAGAAGAGGAAGGAGCTTGAGGAAAAGGATCGGCAATTCAACCATAAAGCCAAGCCCGCACGCAAAGGTGTTGATCCAAAGATCCTCATTTTCCCTTCTTCCTCTCTACCTGGTGTAGGTGTTGGTGCATCTTCACAAGGTCCAACTCGTCGCCAAAGACCCTTGCCACCTCTTGGGACCCAAAGAAGAAGAAAGAGGTGGATACGGCCGTGGCCCGATTCTTCTATCACGATCATATCCCATTTGACACAACGATGTATGTTCACTGTTTTATGATTTATCAATCTTCTCTCTTATTTCTTCCGTTATCGTCGTTTCCACCTTTTTGATACTAACCTCTTCTATGTTTGATCGAAATAGGTCGGAGTATTGGAAAGTCATGGCGCAACGGATAGGAGAGTATGGCACCGGCTATGTGCCGCCATCTTCAGAGGCTCTCCGAACCACTTTGCTCGATCAAGAGAAGGCTATCGTGGAGCAAGCAACCCTCAACATTCAACGTCTTTGGGAAAAACATGGCGTTTCCCTCATTGCCGACGGGTGGAGCGATACAAGGAAGAGATCTATCCATGGTCTCGTCGCATACTCGAGTGGAGAGATGTACTTTGTGCACTCTCATGATGCCACTGAGAGTGGCAAGTCCGCCGATGTCCTCTCTGCAGAGTGGACAGTGGCCATAGAAACCATTCGTGAGCAACACGTGGTGGCCTTTGTCACAGATGGGGAGGCATCAAACAGGGCAGCAGCAGCTATCATAGAGGGCCACTATCCGCATGTGACAGTGTGCTTTTGCATGGCACACTGCTTGAACAACCTTCTAAAAGACATCGGCAAGCTAGACTGGATTGCTCCAGTCATTGCTGATGCAGTGAAGATGGTTACTTTCATCAACAATCACAACTTGGTTCGGAGTGAGTACCTCAAGAGGTCGGGTGGCAAAGTGCTTCTAAAGTATTCAGATAACCGCTTCGCATTCAACTTTCTTCTTGTGCGCAGGCTGTCTGAATGTCAAAATGCGGTCTGACAGGTCTTCATCAATGATGAGTTCACCACCTCCCCCTATGCAAAGACAATTGCAAGGATTTTGTGCAAGGATAAGGCAGAGGATCTTGAGTTCTGGAAGGAGCTCAAGAGTCTAGACGCACAGGTAAAACCGGTGGTTCATTTGCTTCGAGTTCTGGATGGCATGGATCCTTGCATTGGCAAGATTTATGAGGCAATGGACCGCATCATTGAGCAGCTTGCACAGCTTGAGCCAAACGCAGAGCGATATGAGGAGATCCATGCGCTTTGCAGCTCGAGGTGGAATTCATATGCCTCTCCTTTACACGGGGCAGCGTACGTGGTGGATCCAGAGTTCCAAGGTGCAGGGCAAGAGACAGATAGGGAAGTCATGAACCAATTTACAGAGATCTTAAACAAGATGGTTCTAGATAGAGATGGGCGACGCATTGTCAGAGATCAGCTGAGACAGTACAGAGAGATGCGGGGTCATTTGGCAGTCCAGATGCTCAGATTGATCGCAGGAAGATAGGTTCAGTGCTTTGGTGGGAGGACTATGGCTATGATGGCCTTGAGCTTCAGAGATTGGCGATCCGTATTCTCAGCCAGTCAATTAGTACCTCATGCTTGGAGTAATTGTGGAGTACCTTTAGCCACATTGCTTCCAAGAAGAGGAATCGGCTTGGAGTGGAGAAGGCCCGTCTCTGCAACATCCAACTCTCTCAGCATCTCCTTTGAAGTATCATAAAATACTGTCTGATGATGGGCAGTCCTAGCATTGAAATCCCCTAGAATGATGATGTCACCATCTCTAGAGAACTCCCATTTGTCATCATCCAGAATAGAGAAGGGGGACTGTCCTCTAGGTGGTGCATAAACTGACGTACTCGGGGGAAAGTAGCAAATAGCAATGTAAAGATACCTGCCTGTCTCTGCTCTCAATCTCACCCACATGTAACTAGCTTGCTCATCCCTGCGGGCTATATGTATCAATGACTACAACGCCTCCCTGAATAACACGGCTACTCCTCTTGAACCCCGCCCTCTGTGCTCTGATCGTGTCTCCTGTCTACAGGCTGTCTCCCATCTATATCCACTAATGTGAGGCATAGATTGCCCCGGGGCCTGATGTGACGATGTCTCTTCCCGTAAAACTATCCTCAAAAGCACCCACATCAGGGAGAGAGAACAAGAAGGCCTTGTGTCTGTTATCAATGGATTAGCTAAGGGTTGAATATCTTGCCTTGTGGTTAACACTTTTTGGCCAAGAAAGCAACGCCAGTATCATACATAGTTGAGCAAAACCAGCCATGGGCAGCTAAGCCTGGTACCTGGTATTTGGAAAATTTGGGAGCAAGACCTCCCAACATTGTTTATGTTCGAGACTGATTGCAAACTGGCTTAGGGTTACAAAGCATTTGATTTGGCATGGTAGGGACGTGTAGAAAAATAATTCACTAAGCCTTGAGAACATTCATTGTAGTGTAGTATTTACGGAAACATTGCAACAATGCTCTCCTCGCCAGGTATATTTCTTCTCCCAAAGGGAATCAGAATCATTGAGGAAGTGTTGATGCTGAAAAAAACATCCTATCATTTCCCATGGCTATTGAACATTTTGATCTGAGCATGCCCTATCAGCACCTCAAGAAATACTGGTTCCCATACGAACAACCTACTTGGCTTTCAAATGAGAATAGACTACAGGACTAGCAGTAGCAATTTTGTGTATGTTCTATGGTGATAATCACACCTTGGCAAGCATATCAAAAACAAGAACTGCCATCTTAGTTTGCCATTGCACTGCATTACCGAGTTTGCAACAAACAGGCTGATGGTGGCGTTAAGTGGTCTTAGTCACATGGCATGATAAGCTCCCTTCTGAAGAGCATCTTTTCTATGGCAATGGGTACTTGGTGTTCTGCCTCCCAGCAGCCCTCTTCACGCCCAAAGACTTGATTGAGGGCAGGGGGGGGATTGTAACTTCTAACATTAGACAAATAAAAAAGCACCAGTATCAGTTAGCCTCTAATTCCTTTTTGGATTCAGAAATACTATTTGGTACATTTCTGGAAGCAGTCCAATTCCTTTTTGGATTCAGAAATACTATTCGGCACATTTCTGGAAGCAGTCTCATGGTCTTTAAGAACATTGTATGATCTCTAGTTCAAATAAGCATGGGAAAAATATCCTCTACAACTGATCCACATCAACAAGATTGATTTGATACATCATCTCTGTTGACTGCACGACCATGACAGATTCTTCCATAAGCACAGTCAGCTCCCTGGTAGCTTGACTACACAGAAATGCATGGGTCCCAAAAAGTGGTCAGAGTGCAATTTATGGATCTTATTAACAGATTCAAGTTAAAACAAGATACTGTTCAACACAACACATGCCAGATCACAACATTGTAGAGAGTATTACGGCAGCCAGCAGTGAGAGGATAAAAAAAATTCACAATTTCCACATAAACATGATCAACCAGTGCTTCCTAGATATAAACCACATTCTCTTACCAAAATGATAACATGAATCATGCAAATTTAATGAGGTCCTTGCAGTGATATATACATGCCACAAGTGCTAGTCTACTAGATTTGACTAAATGTTTGTTATGAAGAAGATACTCATTTGGGGAGCTACTCATAAAGCACACTTTCTGCTCGGATTGGCCCAAAAAAGTAACCACTTAAACAATCAGATGCTGTACCCACATTAATGACTATGAACCATGAAATCTCCGTCAAGTGTTCATCATTTGAGGACTACTCACCTTTGATGTCGTGGGAACAAATCCAGCATCCGTATCTGCAACAACCATTAGCAATTATAAGGCATATTGACTGCACAATAAGCTATAAGCGTTTAGCTTCCCCTTTACGCAAATTCAACATGATGTTAGGTCCTCACCAACAAAAGCTTTCACCCTCTCAAAACATATTTTTGGAACACTCCCCTTGTCTCCTCTCTTGCGCTTTGGCTCCATAAAAGGAAGCCTTCTCTGTTGAAAAACACTCAATCAGGCTATCAGCCATCTTCATGCCACTTACACACATCTTCTTTTTGTGAAACTAATTTGGACAAGAATTATGTAGAGGACATAACCACCCAAAATGGGTGTAACCACGCAATGTGTGTCTACACGGGTTTTGGGGGGGGGGGGGGGGGGGAGAAGAGAGAGAGAGAGAGAGAGAGTATTAACATCATTGAATTCAGGCTATGAGACAGATTTATGTACATAGGTGTGTCCTCTAGGTATTCAAGAACATGATAGAAGGTACAAAATAGAAGTGTTGCTGGAACAGCCCCTAAGCTGTCAGGAAAACATGTAAACACGTGTAGGGAGGAGCCTGATGATGAAGGGATGAGGCTCTAGATCTAGTGGTTTTGAAAACTACATCCTCGGGTAGTACATTCATAAAATGCATGCATAAAGCCAGCCCCATCCTGTACCAAACTCTATCCTGTTCCAAACTGGTCAGGGACATAGGATATGATGCATGGCTGGGTAGCAGATGAAATGAAATGATATATTAACGTCTTCAAAAGGCCAAAATGACCTATGAGACCATCAGATACAAAGTGGTGAATCTAATACAACGTCTGAAGTACAAGTACAAAAAGTACTGAATGTAGAAACTGAAAACTGAAAATGAAGTGTGAAATGTGAAATGTGAAAATGTAGAATGCCTCCGATCCTCTGCTGGAATCTCCGTCGATGGAGTGTGCTCTTGTGTCTCGGTCATGGTTGTCTCGATCTCCCGAGCTCAATCGCCCTGTCAATGAGGGTGCCTTTGGTATGAATGTGGGTACAACCCTGTGCTGGTGGCTGGTCTCTTGGCTCCCTCGATCCAAAGAAGTCTGTGATCTGTCTCTGTGACTGTCGCACTCCATGTCTCCTCAGCAGACTATCTCTATGTTGGTGTAGCTCAAGTAGATATAAGCCAAGGCATCTCTGATCCTGATACCTCATGACTATATCTAGGGGTCCAAAACCCTCCCTAAATAAGCAATGGAAGCGCTCTCGTATCTCATAATACACAGTGCAGTGGCATATGTAGTGTAGCTCTGTCTCTGGCTCTCTATCGCATAGTTGGCATATCCTAGACTCCGGTGGTATCCCTCTGAATCTACCCGTCTCAATCTCCAGCTGGTGTGAAGATGTGCGAATCTGACCAATAGCACATCGCAGACCATGAGACAATTGAGTGTCCATGTAGCCCGGACGAATCACAAACCCATCTCCCGAAAGTTGGAGAAGATGCTCTTTGTAGAAAGCCATCTTCGTGCCCAACTCCTGCATCAGCTCTACCCATGTCCTCCTGGTGTCCAACTGTATAAGATCCTGACGAATGAGTCTAGTTATGTCCGTCCGTGTTACTGGCAGGGAGGGTGCATCCAGGGAATACTGAAAGGACGCAATCTATCCATGTTGAAACCATGCCTCTGAAACCATGAGGTCATCTGCCCATACCAACATGATGCGTCTCCCTGCATCGCTAATTGTCTAGAGGACTCAAGAGCCAATCTAGTATATCTGCCTCTATGTGTATCCCATAGATTGTGCATAAAGGACACTGATCTGGTAAGAGCCTCAATCTCTATAGGAGGGGCGGCTATCTCCGCTCGAATAATAGCATGTGGTACGGAGGCCTTGGCTCTAATCATCCGGGATATCATAAGTACCAAGGGTCTCTCCATGCTCCTCCAACTGTCATGATTCACAGATGGTCCCCAAACCTGAACCCCATAAAGCATAGCTGAAGCAACCAAAGTATCAAAGAGCCATAGCTTTGTTCGTGGTTCTTGAAACTGAACTTGCGAACACATCCTCTCTAGCCCTCCCGATGCCGCATAGGCTCGGGACAGTCTAGTCTCTGCTGCTCTCCTCAGAGTAAACCTTGGTCCTGTGAATACCTCCCCCAGGTATGTATATTCATCTGTGTACTCCACAGTATCCTGACCATATACGAGTATAGGTGCCGATCTCTTGACCCACTGTGGTGTGGTGTTAAACACCATAACCTTGGTTTTACCAAGGATCACAGACAATCCACTATCCTCGGCAAAGCTCTGCAATGCATACAACTCTCTCTGCATGCCCTCTGATGACTCTGATATCAACACAATATCAACACAAGATAGAAAGCCAACAAACGATAGATACAAGGTTTTTCACACACACACACACACATAGAAATGAAATGATATATTAACGTCTACAAAAGGCCAAAATGACCTATGAGACCAAACTGATTACAATGATGAGTCTAGTACCAAGTCTGGGTACAAACAAAGAAAACTACAAACTAAAAACTGAGATAGGAGTGCTGCCGACTCCTATGGGTGGCTGGTAAGCTGAGCAATGCTATCATGCCACAAAGGTACAAAGTGGGGATAAGTGTCACCATGATACAATATAGCAGTAGCATGAAGCCTATCCTCATCAACACTCTGGGTGTCGTGCTAGAATCCTGTGGATCCTCTGCCGCAATCTCCTCCGGTGCTACCTGGCTCCCCTCCTCAGTCGCGGTCGTCTCAATCTCCCCAACTCTATAGCTCGGTCAATGAGAGTACCGCTAGTGTGTATATGGGTGGGAATCGAGCTCTGTGATGGTGGTGTCCCCTCTGCCTCTGTGGTACTCGTACTGAAGAAATCTGAGATGCGTCTCTGGGACTGTCTCTGTCTATGCCCTCTCAATAGAGAGTCTCTATGCCTCTGTATCTCAAGTGGAAATAATCCGAGACATCTCTGATCCTGATATCTCATGACTCTATCTAACGAGTCAAAACCCTCTCTGAATAAACAGTGAAAGCGTCCCCATATCTCATAGTAGACTGTGCAATGACATATGCAATGAAACTCTGTCTCTAGCTCTGCATGGCATAACTGACATATCCTATTGTCTGCTGGTATGCCTCTGAATCTACCTGTCTCAATCCCAAGCTGGTGTGAAGATGTGCGAATCTGGCCTAAGGCACATCGTAACCCATGAGATAGATTTGTGTCCATGTAGCTGGACCGTGTGACAAATCCAACAGTCGTGAGATGGAGAAGATGCTGCCTATAGAAAGCCCTCTTCGTACCCAACTCGCGTGATGGCTCTATCCATGTCCTCTTGGTATCAAGCTGGAAAAGATCCTGCCAAATGAGTCTAGTAATCTCCATACGTGTAAGAGCCAAAGATGGTGCATCAAGAGAATACTGGAAAGGGGGCACCCTGTCCATGCTGAAACCATTCCTTTGAAACCGTGAGCTCATCTGTGCATACCAACATGATGTATCTCCCTGTAATGCCAGTTGTAGGGATGACTCAAGAGCAAGTCTAGCATATCTATCCCTAGTGGTGTCCCATAAGCTGTGTACAAATTATACTAATCTGGTAAGTGCCTCAACCTCCATAGGTGGGGCAGCCAGCTCCGCTCGTATGATGTCATGTGGAACTAAGGCCTTGGCTCTATTCAGCCTAGAAATCATAGATATCATGGGCCTCTCCATATTACTCCATCCAGCACTATCAACAGACGGTCCCCAAACATGAACCCCGTAGTGCATAACTGAAGCCACCAGAGTGTCGAAGGGCTAGAGCTTTGTTCGAGGTTCCTGGAACTGAACCTGCGAACAAATCCTCTCTAAACCGCCTAGGGCTGCATAGGCACGAGTCAATCTAGTGTGTGCTGCCACTTTCAGTGTGAACCTCGGTCCACTAAAGACCACCCCAAGATATGTATATGCATCAGTGTACTCCATACTGTCCTGACCATATGTGAAGTAGGGGCTGATCTCCTGACCAACTGTGGCGTGTCATTAAATACCATGACCTTGGTTTTACCAAGGTTGACAGACAATCCACTATCCCCTGCAAAACTATGCAATGCCTCCAAATGTCTCTGCATACCCTCTGGTGAGTCTGATATCAACATGATATCGCCAGCATACAATAAAAGAGGGATCCATGTCCCTGCAAGGTGAGCACCTCTATCTCCTCCTCTATCAATATAATTAGAGACCTCATCAACATACATACCAAATAAAGTAGAGGACAATGGGCATCCCTATTTCACTCCGATAGTGGAGTGAACTATGTCAGATATCCCCTCTGGAGTGCGTACATGACCCATCACTAAACTGTACAATGCCATAAACCCCCATATCAGCTCTGTGGGTACCCGCAATTCCATAAGTCGGTGCATCAATCTGGCCCTCGGTACTGTGTCAAAAGCTTTATGGAAGTCCACATAGCTATCCGTCTACCATGTGCTCGACCCTCCTCAATAATAGGTCTGAGTGTAAAGACATGATCCAGTGTGGAGAAACCCCTCCTGAAACCAGCCTGTCCAGGTGCCCGTATGCCCATAGTCTCTGCCCAACTGCTCAACCTATGCTCAAGGATGGATGCATACAACCGTGCCAATGTGTGTCCTACCATGATAGTACGGTAATTCCCCGGCCCTGTGGGGTCCCCTGTCTTGAAGATAGGTACAATAGTAGACAATCTCCAAGACTCAGAAAAGCCCTCACACATGACACGGTTGAACAACCGTGCAAGCATCTCTGCCAAAGTCCCCAGCATGTATAATGTGCTCCGCTACCAAACCCTCATAATCCTGTGCCCGTCTCGTCTTCATCCTGTCAATGGCCGCCTTTACTATCTCAGTGGTAAACAAGGTGCTCGTAGCCGGACATGGCTCTGGTGGATCTGGTAGTGGTGCCTGCATATAAGTCCTGCTCCATCTGGACCAAGAAAGCTTGCTTGTTCCGTCGTACTAGTCGTCGTGTAGCAATACGAGACTTTCTATAGGTTATCACTCCCAAAGCAAGCTCCCACTGGATCTGAGCTCTCCTCTGTCGACACTCCTCATCATACCAGTTGTTCTAAGGCATGTGCCCAAAACAACGTCTCTGAGTAGGCTGAGTGTGTGGATATGCCTCTGTCGCTGCCCCATGTAAGGTCACTATCAGCATAGATGTGATCTCCTCCAATCTGTATACTGTCTCTGATGTGCATAAAAGTCTACGTGTCTCTTGTGCATAGACTGAATCAGTCTCTGGTGTAAAAGTATAGCGTGGATGTCTACCACCCAGTGAGGCCTGAGATGGATTGTACTCAAAGGAGACTGATAATGTCAAAAGTCTACGTGTCTCTTGTGCATAGATTGAATCAGTCTCTAGTGTAAAAGTATAGCGTGGATGTCTACCACCCAGTGAGGCCTGAGATGGATTGTACTCAAAGGAGACTGATAATGTCAAAAGTGTATGATCCACGGTTATCCCAACAGGCCTGGGCCCCACTGTAAAATCCTGAATGTGAGAGATAAAGCTCGGATGTGTCAGAACATAGTCTACAGTACTGGCCCCATGTCTGTGTGGAAAACAAGTAAAACCTGTAGATGATGGGAAAGTCGGTAGCCATTTAGTATGGCTAAATTGTGAGTAGTCGTCATCTCCCTGAGGTATCTCCCACAGAGTTACCGGGGAAGGCCCCCTAGCCCCCGTTCCGGCGTTCCGGGGGGCAGTTCCCTTCCCGAACGTTCCGAAACGTCCCGGAACCTCTGACGTTCCAGGTGGCCAGTGAAAACCGGAATGGCCGTTCCGGAACGCCCCCAGAATGTTCCGGAATGCCTCTGGAACGGCCAACGAATACAAACAAATTTGGCAAAAATTGGAAAAATTGAAGTAAATGTTTGGGCTTCTTTTTGAAGTGTGCAAGGCCTCAAGGACTCACAAAATGCACCCCCCTCCCCCTTTCTCTCCACAAGCTAATCCTCAAGGGTCAAGCTCTCTCCCTCTCACACTCTCAAGATCTCTCCCTCTCAAGACTGACTCTCTCAAGCCTCAAGGCTTCAAGCCTTCAAGCTCTCTTCCTCTCCCTCCCACTCTCTCAAATCTCTCCCTCTCCCTCTCACTCTCTCGAGTCTCTCCCTCTCACTCTCTCAAGCTCTCTCTCTCTCTCTCTCATCTTCATCTAGTCATAGCAAGGTTGAATGGTCTTCAAAACGAGTTTTTTGTGAGTAATATAGTCAAAGCACTCTAATACTCCTTGGATTTAAACACAAGGAGCTAAAGAATGCACTATTTCGGTGTTTTTTAACCTCCCGTTCCGCGCCGTTCCCGTTCCGGACCCCTAGCCGTTCCCCCGTTACGCGGGGATCCCGCCATTGGGTCATTATCATTATCTTATATTATCTGGTACGTAGTCGTCTAGTGGCAGTCTTACACAGAGCACTGCTTCACCATCCCTGCACATCTGAGCCTCGACACCCCATTTTGTACCTGTGAGTCCTGGGCTGGAGCTGAGTGTGATGCCACGCCAGAGTCTGTACATGCTTCTTTGAGTTAGTCGAGTCCACATGTTCTGGTCCACTGTTGTGTCTCTGTTGTTATCCATTGTTTCTGTGTTTCATTCTGTTGAGAGAGTTTCCATTTGTTTGAGTGAGATTGTCACGCACATTGCATTGAGGGGCACCCACACTATAGAGAGCACGACACATTATCCGCGCTACAGGTGCTCTCATTTTAGCCATCACGGTGGGACCTCAACTAAAGTCTCACTCTGTGGAGTAGCTGGGTTCTTCGCTTCGCCTGGTCTAGTCTCTCGCCTTGCTAGTCTGGTCCTCTCTCGCCCTGGGCCACCCAGTGCTCGTCCTGGTCTAGTCCTTCTCGTCCCTGGTCTAGTCCTTCCTCGTCCTGGTCCAGGCCAGGTGGTCTAGTCACTCGCCCTCGTCTAGCAGAGTCTAGACCAATGCTCAGCCAAGTGAAGGTTGCCTTGCCCAAGTGAAGGAATTCTTGCCCAAATCTTGGTGGGGTTGGCGGTTACTGCATGACACATACAAGGAGGTCTTTGGAGCGTCAAACTGCACTACTGAGTCCTCTGAAGTACTACCACAGACGGCGTCAACCCTTGGTGCCTAGTAGAAGCATATTAACCCCATCACCCATACCTACTCATACGGCTACCTCCATTCCTTCGACCGGTTCTACATCCTCCAGGTCACCTTCTCCGGTAAGGCTCTCCCCCATTTTGTTACAGCAAGCTAGTGAGCAACACACTCGGGAGCAACAGGCCATGGAGGAGCTCACAAGTGTTCTGGCAAAGGTGAACATCAAGTTCCCTACCTTTAAAGGTCCCTCCGCAGAACATGTAGACGACCATGCTCGGAGGTTTGTCTCTCTTTGCAGAGGTGGTGGCCTCAACAGAGAAGAGGCATACCTGGTGCTCTTCCCGTCCACCTTGGATGGTCTTGCAGATAAATGGTACAGTCAGTTTGCTGAAAACCACTTTACTACTTGGACCATGTTAAGACAGCAGTTCAGTAAAGCTTTCCGACCAGGGGATTATCAAGAGAAGATTCTAGATGAGTTGGCCAACCTGTTGCTCCAGCCCAAGGAGACATTTGCAGAGCTCATGACCAGAACAAACTCCCTGGTCGCCAAGCTGCCTCAACAACTAGGGAAATTCATGGTAAAGAAGTGGGGAGAGAAGGCTCTGCCTAAGACTTCTCAACAAAAGCTCAGAGAAAGTCTCCGTGCTGAAGCCAGTAGGGAGGACTTTGTTGCTACTGCTACTAGAATAGAGGGAGCAAGAAGAAAATTCACTGACTCTCCTCAGTTAGATACTGCCCCTGTACTCATGGACAGTCCATCAGACCCCTTGACTTCTTTAAGAAAGGAACTGTAAACCCTAAAGTTACAGCGTGCCCTTCACGAAGAGAGATCCTTCTCTCTCAGACAGGAGAAGCCTCCACATCAAGAGGCTTATGATCAACTTAAAAGAGAGGTAGAAGAGCTCAGGTCTCAGCAGGAGACTAAGGCTATGGTATGGTGTAGTTCACGCCGCTCCCCAGGACACCCTCCACAGGACTGTCCCCTTCGCTCTTATTGCCACTTCTGCGAAAAATCGGGTCATGAAGATAAGGATTGCTACTATATAAAGGCATTGCACAAAATACAGCAAAGTCTTGGTCCTACTCTCCAACAGGGGTTAGCACCAGCATCCAACATGGTTTCCCACTACAACCATCCCAACTACATGCCACCTTTGCTCAATACCCCTGCTGTCCAAGGTATGTCAAGTACTTTCCCGACTCAAAGTTTTTATAATGCTAATGCCACCTCAACTCCTCAGAGCTTCTACACTTCAGCCTCCAACTCCATGCAACAACCACCTCGTCCCCCGTTTCGTCCTTCCAATCGGCCCATACTCTGCTATAGATGTGGAGAATATGGGCATTATCAGAGCAAGTGTCCTTTACCTGAGGGGTCCCCTACTTGTCGTCATTGCCCTGATTCGAAGGATCACTGTTACATTGGCCGATCAGAGAACAGTCTACCCAGTGGGCATAGTCGACAAGGTGCCTCTGAAGGTACAAGATTTCACTTTCAACTTGGATTTTGTGGTAGTTAATCTTCCCCAGGAAGAGGGAGGTTATCCCTTGTTGATTGGTAGGCCATGGTTGCGACATACGAAAGCACTTCACGACTGGGGAACCGACGCCATGTGGATACATACTACTGGCTGTCCAATGCAACAAATTCGTCTCGAAGGAGGTATGGATCCGGTCGTTCAGCATAGCTCTTTGTCAGTAGAGTCCAACCCTGACTAGGAGCAGCCGGTCCCTCCGGATGGTCCGATGAAGACTTACTGCAATGGTTAGAAGCTACCTCTTCGATGCCATGCTATGTAGTCTCTCTTCAACCTTTGCCCACATATTCACCCTCTCCCCCTGATCCTACACCTGAAGCCAGTAATCCCAATCGGCCAAGTGAGCCAGAACCAAGTGGACCGGTCTCTGGTGCCCATCCTTCAGAGGGTCCCTTAATGGAAACCATCGGTCTGGTTGAGCCTAGAACCCACCATAGAAGGGGGAAAAAGTCTCTCTTGCAAGAGTTGGCCAACACCCCAGCTCCTTCCTTCGCCTCTACCCCATGTGACTCTCCACCCATGCCGGAGCACTTTGAAGTATCTGAGGATTTACCATTTGCAGAGCTTCCATCATGATGGTTGCAGGAAAAGTATGCTGATTTCAACATTGATCAGACGCCAGCTCATAATGTCCAGAAGCTAACAGAGGCGGCAAGGTCTTCTCTCCCTGACGCAGCCTCGCCCACTGCACGGCCTGACCCAGTCAGAGAGGTCAACCTAGGCGGCCCTGACAACCATCAACCCATCTTGTTAGCCACTTGGTTATGGGATCACCCCGCTCTACTCGACCTGGTAATCTCTTTCGTGCGCTCTTTCAAGGATGTGTTTGCCTGGTCTTACCATGATTTGGAAGGAATCCCAGCAGAGCTAGGAGTCCACACAATTCCTCTGGTTGAGGGGGCTAAGCCGGTCAGAGGACGGGCTTACAAACTGAATCCCAAGTATGCAGAAGCAATCAAAATCGAGTTGGAAAAAATGCAAGAAGCAGGTATTATTGTACCGGTAGAGCACTCAGAATGGTTGTCCCCTATGGTTATTTCCCCAAAGAAGCAGTCCAACAAAATTCGAGTTTGCGTCGACTATCGGGCTTTGAATAAGGTCACAATCCCTCATCGATTTCCCACACCTTTCACTGCGAGAGTTCTCGAAGATGTCGCTGGTCATGTACTGTATAGTTTTATGGACGGGTTCAGCGGCTACAATCAATTAGGAATACATCCTGACGACCAAATCAAAACAGCTTTTGTGACTCCCTGGGGTACTTTCATCTACACTAGAATGTCTTTTGGGCTTAAAAATGCACCACCTTCTTTTAATCGCATAGTATATCTCATCTTTTGTCCTCTGCTTACTGATCACCTTCGCATATTCATGGACGACTTTTCCACCTTCTCGGGTGCTCAATGTTCGACCCCAGTAGAAAATCTAAAGAAGCATCTTGCTCAGCTCTCTGCAGTCTTCCTCAGGTGCAGAGAGGCACGTTTGAAGCTCAATCCGAACAAGTGTCATTTTTTGGTCACAGAGGGCACACTGTTGGGCCATGTGGTCTCTGCTCAAGGTTTAGCACCTGACCCAGAGAAGATAGTGGCTATCTTGAAGTGGCCGAAGCATTTGCATACCTCAAAAAACGCCTCACTGAAGCGCCTATTCTAGTTGCCCCGGATTGGGCCCTACCTTTTCATGTGCATACAGATACCAGTCTGTTGGCTGTGGGTGCTGTGCTTACTCAGCCTAGCAAAGAGTTCAACTTGGATCGCCCTGTACATTATGCAAGTCGCTTGCTCACCAAAGCAGAGCACAACTATAGCACCACAGAGAGGGAAGGTTTGGCTATAGTGTATGCTCTACAAAAATTTCGTCACTATTTGCTAGGGGTCCACTTCACAATTATTACTGATCACCACGCCTTGCGCTATCTGCTTAATAAGCCACAGGTCGCAGGTCGAGTATGGCGATGGCTCCTCCTATTCCAAGAGTTTGATTCTGAAGTGGTACTCCGTCCTGGTAAGCATCATGTAATGGCTGACCACCTCTCTCGCATTCACACAGGTGAAGAAGCTACCGGGATTGCGGATGACTTTCCAGATAGAAGTCTTATTTAAAATCGATACAACCCCGGAATGGTACGGCGAGGTCCTACAATTTCTATCTACTGGGCTGTACCCAGAGAAAGTCTCTCCATTGCAGAAGAGGAGATTGATGTTGAAGTCCAAGCCTTTCACTCTTATTGGGGGCCAGCTCTACAAATCGGGACCAGATGGTGTTCTGAAGCGTTGTGTCTCGCATCATGAGGTGGAGCATATTCTGGAGGATGCGCACAATGGTCCCACTGGTGGCCATTACCCTGGTCACATCACGGCCCAGAAGATTCTGCAGAGTGGTCTATGGTGGCCCTTCCTTTTTAAGGATGCAATAGCATATTCTAAGGTTTGTGATGTGTGCCAGCGCTGTGGGCCGAAGCCAAGTAAGCAATCCAACCGTCCTCTGCAGGTCTCGATGGCGTGGCTACCTTTTGAGAGATGGGGCTTGGACTTTGTGGGTCCAATATATCCCCCGGCTCAACCAGGTAATCGCAAATATCTGCTAGTGGCTACTGACTAAGCAACAAAGTGGGCGGAGGTTCTAGCGACAGTAGATTGCACTGGCAATACAGTAGCCAAATTTTTACATGAAAATATTTTATGCAGATTTGGATGTCCCTTAGAGATCACCAGTGATAGGGGTAGTCATTTTGTTAATGACATGATCTCAACTTTACTGGCAAATTACAAGATTTTTCATCGCAAGTCGTGCTCTTATTACCCTAGGGCCAATGGGTAGGCCGAGAGCACCAACAAGGTTCTGATCGCACTCCTGAGGAAAGCATGTCATCTCCATCCAGCATCGTGGGCTCAAGCTGTGCACGGCACTCTTTGGGCATACCGCACATCTTTCAAAGCAACAACGAATCACACTCCTTTTCAACTCGCTTTCGGTTTGGAAGCCATAGCTCCATTTGAGTTCAACTCCGGATCCCCTAGGGTGGGCAATCTACGTGCAAGTTGGTGCATGGAAGCAGCTTCTATATCCCGTTTTACCTTATTGGATGAAAGCCGCCTTTTAGCTTCTCATGCTCTGCAAGCAGAGCAACTTCGTCGCAAAGCGTGGCATGATCGCCACCTCAGAAAGCCAAAAATAACGCAAGGCACATTGGTGCTACTCTATCAGGCAAAATATTTGAAAAAAGCAAAGAAGCTTGTTCCAGCTTGGCAAGGGCCGTTCGTGGTGGAAGAGATTCTGCCAGAGGGGGCTGTCCAGTTAGTCACCCTGACAGGAGTTCCTTTGCCACTGGTCAACGGATCTAGGATTAAGTGCTATCACTAGTCCTAATCATATACAAAGCTAATGAGGATAGCCATCTCACCACCATATGATTATCAACTCCCAGCTCGGTATTTCTCTAGGGCTTACCATCTTCATCTCTTCTCCAACCTTCATCATGGCAGTTCTTATCTTGGAAAAATCCCCTTGTTGCACTGATGCATCATTTATTGTTTTGACTCTTTCTCGGCTACATTCTGTTCTTGTAATTTTCGAATTCAAGTCTCATTTAATAGCCATTTTGATTATTGGATAGTGTTGAAGATTAAAGCAGCTCAACTGCATCCCCCTTTTTCGTCTCTAACTTAATTTTATTCTCTATCTCTCACAGCATTTATATCTAGCTCTTTCTCTCCTCCTTGTTCCTTCTATTTCTATCGCATTGTTCCCTTGCTCAATAAGTATCTTAGCATCTCTTAACCTGCCCCATGTTCTCTCCTCAGCTGTGTTTATTGGCTTAAATGAGTACCACATAACCTGCGGTAAGCATCGGCCCAGATTCTTAATTCCCCTCGCTTTTTGCCTTATCTCACCTCATCCTAACCATTCAATTCTCCCGCCCTTTTTCCACCTATTGAACCCCTAGACCTCCCCTCTCCAGCCTCTCCCGCCCTTTGTCCACCTATTGAACCCCTAGACCTCCCCTCTCCAGCCTCGCCCTTACCCTTACCTATCCAGCCTTCGACCTCGTCCCCTACCTATCGACCCCTTGCCTCAGCCCTGCAATATTCGCCCTAGCCTACCCAGCACATAAAATTCGCCCCTACCCTTTTTTTTTTTTGACTCGCCCCAGTTGGTAAAATTCGCCCCTACCCTCTAGTCAATTCGCCCCTACCTATTCTCAATTCGCCCACTCTCAAAATTCGCCCCTACCTCTCAGCACACCTCTCGCCCCTACCCTCCCACTCTCGCCCACCCTCTCCCACCAACCCCTCTCGGCCCTACCCGATACCCCTCGCCCCTATCCTCCCACTCTCGCCCCTACCCTCTCCCAGCACCCCCTCTCGCCCCTACCCTATACCCTCGCCCCTACTCTCTCCAGCAACCCCTCTCGCCCCTACCCTATACCCTCGCCCCTACCATCCCACTCTCGCCCCTACCCTCTCCCAGCAACCCCTCTCGCCCCTGCCCCATTTTTGTTCTCGCCCCTACCCTCTACCCACCCAATTTTGCCCCTGCCCTAAAAACAATTTCACCCCACCCAATTTCGCCACTGCCCTATTTTTGTTCGAATTTGCCCCTACCCTAAATTACTCGCCCCAGCCTAAATCGTTTTGCAGATTTTCCAACTTGGTCTGCATCTGACTGAGTGCTTTTCCATCACTTGTCTACTCAACTGCTCCGTTTGTCATCCATCCGACCTCACCATGGCAGGAGGTAGCAAGCAGGAGAAACAGCCAGAAGGAAGTAGCAAGAAAAAGGTAGAGTTGAAGAGGAGCAAACCTCTGGTTGCACAATCACAGAGCGAAGTAGAGGAAGATTCTGCACGCAGCAGCAACCATGAAATAGATGACTTTACCTCCAGTGACCCAAGTAATGAGAGCTACAAAGCAGCCTCAGCAGCATCTGATGATTCAGATGTAAATTCTGAGTCAGGTGCTTCCAGTGATCAGGAGGAACATTCAAAAGTGGGTCAGAAAAAAGAAAAGCAGCAAATCATCACTCATGAAATCCAGCGGCCTGCTTCTTCAAAAAATCGCACAGCATTCTCATTAAATTTTCATATGCAGCAACCTCGACCATCTCTCAGTGAGGTGCTTTCGACTGCTCAGCTACGGACTCTGGGCCTCACAGCATTGGCTGATGCAAATTTACCTAATACAGTTCCAGCAGAACTGATACATCAATTGTTGAAAGACTTTCCAAAGGTCCGGGGCCACAAGCTAAAAGCTACAAGGCTTGGCCAAGCCATGGGTATGACCACCTTCCCAGCTGTGAACTCTACTACTCGCACTTTCTCCTTGTTGTCCAAGGATGCGACAATTCAGGCATGTCAAGAGCTATTGAGCTCGGATCACCCAAATTATGAGCGAAACGGACGGCTTCTCGCAATCTTCAGGTATTACTTTCTGGCTCGGGATGCCAACGAAGACAAGGTAAAAACAGATCTTCTCACTACATTCTCCCACTGCGACGGGCTATACTGTTTAATCCACACTATCCCATGTGGATTCCACCAAATTCTCTTCACCTCTTTGCAGTCTAGGGCTAAAAGATTTTGGGCCCAAGTGCAGTCTGTGCAGTTAAGTTTTAAATGTTTTGCGGCACCTCTCTTGGCATGGGTCATAAACATACCTATTAACATAAATGAAGTGGATGAGGAACAGGGAACCTCGAAAGGGAAAACGAAAACCGTGAGCATGCAGGATGACCCCACAGTCACCAAAAAAAAGAAGATCAAGGCGAAAGTGATGAAGGATACAGTGAAGTCTCTACTCTCCTTGCCAGTTTCTGAGAGCCAGCAGACTAGGGTACATCTTCAACGTCATACGTCTACTTCTACACCTGGTTCTGCTCTGCTGACACCAGTCTCTACTGCCGCTCCTCAGGACAGGATGGTCACTTCACCCATACAGGATACTCTTCCTTTTTCTCCAATCTTCACTCATACACCGGTCAACATATCTCTCGCTCCACCTACAACAACAATCTCCGAGGCACCTACTATACCAACTGTACCTACTTCTAGCTCGCCGGCTGTCCCACATGTGCACCCTCCAGCATCACATCCATCTGAGGGATCTTCAGGTAGGACCGATTCCACTTCTCTGTTTCAGCTTTCGGAGAAGTTACTTCAAGACTTCGGAGCTGCTATTGCCACCAAAGAGCTAGGCGCGGAGCAGCTAGCTACAACCCACCAGCATCACTCCGCCACATACGCAGCTATGGAGGGATCTCTGCGAGTTGCCGAGAGTGCCATCGCAGATCGAGATGCAACGATTTTTGCACTACAGCAGGCATTCAAGATAAAGTCGAGGATTATTCATGACCTAAAAGCACAGGTGCAGGGATTTCAAGAAATGCTTATGTATGATAACAGGCCTACCCAGGCTCCTGTGGGATATGGATGGACTGGGCCAGGGATACAGGTCCAGAATCCAACAGGCTTTGCATCGCCAGCAGGTCCCTCTCAGCCCTCTCAGCAGTTCATGGGACACTACCCAGCAGGTCCCTCTCAGCAGTTTATGGGACACTACCCACAGTCCCAGTTCCAGTACTTCACTCAGCAGGGGTCTCAGGTCCAGATGCCACACATGCAGAGCCAGATTGTTCCTTGTTGTGACGGTGTTGCGGGTGCACACCGCCATGGGTGTGTTACTAGGCGTCCGGAGTTCACTTCAGGGCAGGTGCTTCCATCCGCTGTGCAGCAGATGGCTGCTACAACCACAGGAAACCAGGTTATGCAGAGCACAGTACAGCAACGGCATAGTTACACAATCGATCTGATGGCTCCTCCCGATCCGGATACTTCAGGAGCAGCAGTGGCGACGACACTTTCCCTTGGGTGACAGGACTGTGCTCTTACCTCACCTTTCATTGTACATATAGTTACTTTTGCAGTTTCATTCAGTTTTGACTCACCGAGACGGTGACCAGTCTTGTGGCGAGCAACCTGCAGCAGGCTACAGTGTCACTTTCACAAGACACAGTTACAATTAGTACAATTGGTCTGGTCTGTTCACACTGGACGGACACTCTGGGCAGTGACACGTGGCAGGGATACAGATGGTGGCCTAGTCGACATGTGGCCGTGTCACACTTAGCTGGCTGACATTTATGGGCCGTTGGTGGCTCTTTATGATTGTCTCCATGAGTAGTAGCCGTTGGATCATTATCATTATCTTATATTATCTGGTACGTAGTCGTCTAGTGGGAGTCTTACACAGAGCACTGCTTCACCATCCCTGCACATCTGAGCCTCGACACCCCATTTTGTACCTGTGAGTCCTGGGCTGGAGCTGAGTGTGCTGCCACGCCAGAGTCTGCACATGGTTCTTTAAGTTAGTTGAGTCCACATGTTCTGGTCCACTGTTGTGTCTCTGTTGTTATCCATTGTTTCTGTGTTTCATTCTGTTGAGAGAGTTTCCATTTGTTTGAGTGAGATTGTCACGCACATTGCACTGAGGGGCACCCACACTGTAGAGAGCACGACACATTATCCGCGCTACAACGCCTCCTGATCCTCTAGTCCCATGCTCAGATCTGGTGCATGTCCGACAAACTGTCTCCCATGTGTATCCTGATATATGCGGCATCAACTGTCTGGGAGCCTGATGAGTCTTTGAGTAGAAAACAATGTCTCTGTCTCTGAAGTTGTCCTTAGAGGCCCCCAGATCAAGTCTATACGAACCATTACAGTTCCAAAGCGCCATCCTGAGAGTGGTCCCATAGGTCTCTGTAATCACTACTCGCCCATATCTGTAAAAGGCTAACTTTCCCTTCTCCCTTGCTGCTATAATCTCCGTCATGACCTCTCTCATATGTGCAAGTTGTGAGAGGGTAAGGTCATCACCTAAAAAGATACCTGTTTTCTTCAGGGTTTGCCTCTTCTTTAAAAAGTCTTTCTTTTCTTCCATGGAGGGAAAGCGCAAAATGAGAGCCCGTTCTTTTGAACTCTCCCCATTACCTTCATTCTTCTTGCCCACTCTCCAAGCTTGTGTGTGCGAGGGCTTCTCCACCCCCATCATTGACATGAGGCTCTTCACCTCTCTGTCCACTTATTTGAATCTTTTAGGCCGGTCACTCTCATGTGTAGAACGCATACCCTTCTTCGTTCTTCTTCTTCATTGTTCCTGTTCAAGTGTCTTGTTGATGATGTCGGTGTCGGGTGTAGCAGGAATGTCCTTGCCCTTCCCCTACCTAACAACTTCAATCCACTTTTCAGCCTCTGCCACCTTCTTTTGCGTTTTGGAGAGAACCTCCACCGATGAGGTCTTCTTTTCTCCTTCCTCCTTTATCTCTTTAACTTGCACTCATAATATTCAGCTCATCTATCATTGAGGCTGAATTTCTCCATCTCCAAGGCGTCCTCTCTCTTTAGTTTCGGCAAGTTCCTTCCGAAGGTCTGAGATGTTACCTTTTAGAGCTTGAATTTCAGCCCGGAACTCGCTCTAGTTCCCTAGCCTTTTCCTCCCTCTTTTTCCATTCAAGAAGTGAGCTCTTCTCTTTCTTCCACTCTTCCATGTGAACTTTGCATTCTTTCAACTCTCTTTCAATGGCTGTCATCCTCTTGCTTGTGACCATGAAGTGCGAGAGAGAGAGAGAGAGAGAGAGAGAGAGAGAGAGAGAGAGAGAGAGAGAGAGAGAGAGAGATCTCTTTACATCTATTAGAGGCCAAAGTCAGGCTATGAGACAAATCATATATTGAGTGTGTGCTCTGCATCTATCGGGAAAGGAAAAAAGTACAAAGTAGCAAAATGTTGTCCTGTAGTAGGGGGAGGAGGCACGAAACAAGATACATGGTATATGAAAGGGGGGCAGAAGGGGGGTGGGGGGGGGGGGGGGGGGGGGGGGGGGGGGGGGGTGGGTTTAGTGAAGTTCTATCTCTAGGGGGGGAGGATGCACATCTATATGCTCAAGAAAATACAACCATTACTTAAGTCCATAAAGCTGAAAAGCTCATCTTATGTCAATTTGGGGTGTAGGATCCCGTACATGAGTGGACTGTGGGTGTGGTGCAAGGACTGCGCATTTGATCTCCTACCTGGTGGTGGCGAGTCTACATCCCCTGGATCTATATGCAATGGAGTCTTGGAGCTCTATATCCTTGTGCTCATGGGCGTGTCCTAGCTCTGACCATCTCACCCCGTTGTAGGGTGACCCCCCCCCCTGTGCATGTATCACAAGTAGCGGTAGGTTAGTGGTCCTCTCGAAAAAACCTATAAGCTATAACTATTTGCCACCCTCTGGGGCTGCTATAGGTGTCAGTAGTATCTCTATGTCTATGTATCTCCACTAGAAAACGGACAAGCTAGCACTGATCTCTATACTCCATGATCTATCGTAGGGTGGGTTATCGTCTAATAAAATTTCTCTCTAATATTCTCATATGCTCCACACTTGTGGACAAAGTGCTCCTCGTTCTCAAAGACCCTATCAATGCAAAGCTAGCGAAACCTCTCAGCTCGAGGGGTATGAGCAACACTTCCAAGTTTCTATCTCTAGCCTGTGTGTGATACCCAAAGCTGAACAATCATCAATCACCACTCATGAGCAATGTGGCATGTATCTGTCGATGTCGCGTGGTCTTTGGGTGAACCACTTGTCTAGCATGGTGTAGCGCGGATAATGTGTCGTGCTCTCAACAGTGTGGGTGCCCCTCAGTGCAATGTGCGCGACAATCTCACTCAAACAAATGGAAACTCTCTCAAACAGAATGACACACAGGAACAATGGATAACAACAGTGGACCAGAACATGTGGACTCGACTAGCTCAGAGAACCATGTACAGACTCTGGCGTGGCAGCACACTCAGCTCCAGCCCAAGACTACCAGGTACAAATGGGGTGTCGAGGCTCAGATGTGCAGGGATGGTGAAGCGGTGCTCTGTGTAAGACTCGCTACCTAGACGATGAACCAACCATCCATATAAGATAAAGATAATGACCCAACGGCTACTACTCATAGATACAATCATAAAGAGCCACCAACGGCTCATAAATGTCGGCCAGCTAAGTGTGACCTGGCCACATGTCCACTAGGCCACCATCCGTATCCCTGCCACGTGTCACTGCCCGGAGTGTCCGTCCAGTGTGAATAGACCAGACCAACTGTACTAGCTGTAACTATGTCCTGTGAAAGTGACACTGTAGCCTGCTACAGGTTGCCCGCCACAAGACTGGTCACCGTTGTTAGGGAATAAAGGCTAAGTGCCTTGTACTTATTAACTTATAAGTTAAAAGACTTATAAGTGAGGGGGCCCAAGTGTGAATGGCCCCCTAGTCACTTACTCATATACTCAAAGGTCAAGCCCAAATTGGGACTAGCGTTACTTTTCCCAATCTACGAGCGTTCTCTCTCTCTCTCACGTTCTTCTCTGCGTGAGCTTCTTCAGTGCCTCTCTCCTCTTCTCCTTCACTCTCATTGCATAGGACAGCAAGTGGGCTCTCTCTCCTGCTCCCCCACACATGGTATCAGAGCTTTAGGGTTTCCAAGAGAGCCATTCTCGCAACACAGATCAGAATTCTGTTCTTGCTCGCTACGGGAAGGTTATTCAACCGTTTTCGATCAACTCTGTCGCGAAGGGATCCTCTCACCGTGTAGAATCGACCTCCGGTGACAGTTTCCCCAAAATTAGGGTTTCAAAAACTGGCGAAGGGCAGCCTATTTCTGCTGAAATTGACCAATTTCGGGGTCAATTTAATGCAATTTCATTAGGGCAAGTCTCACAGGTCAATCTTACAGGTGTTTCCACCAACGAGGTTCTGAAAATTCAGCAAAACAGGTGTTTACAGGTCTGATTTTTGCCCTAAAACAGGGAATTTCAGCAAGCAAATGATGTATACACCTTGTGGAAACCTTTGGTAAGGATTTGGCAGTGAATGTACGCCATTTTGGGGTGATTTCGCGTGAAATTTGGTCGCTGTTTTTCTGTAACAGCAAGCTGTTTTTTGCCCGATCGCGGTGGAAAGGTGCCTGAGGAGGTGTGGTCTGGCAAGCCACCCTCATATGCACATTTAAGAGTGTTTGGTTGTGAGGCCTATGTTCACATCCGGAGTGAACTGCGCACCAAACTAGAACCAAAGTCTCATAAATGCATTTTCCTAGGATATGGTGAGGATGGTGAAATGGGGTATAGATTATGGGATCCCGCATTACGGAAAATCATACGCAGCAATGATGTCATCTTCAATGAGGATTGCATGCACAAACAGCCCACACAGGTCGAGGAAGTGCGCCGGGTTGTTTTTTGTGAAGATGTTACATATGGACAGCCAAGAAGGCCCAATGTTCAGCAGCCTTTACATGCTGAAAATGGTGCTGAAAATCAGCCATTAGCTGCTGAAAATCAGCCCCAACAAGTTGCCATTGATGCACCACAGGTAGGGGAACAGGTTGATGCTCCTAGACCGCCCGTTGTTGCGATGCAACCGGCTGAACAGCCTGCTGTTTTTGATGGTTTACAGGCTGAAAATCCACCTGTTATGGATCATTGGGTGCGTAGGTCTACTCGGGTGACAAGGCCCCCCGATAGATATGAACCGTCTTTGGACTATGTCATGCTTACTGATTGTGGTGAGCCGTCTTGCTATAAAGAGGCTATGCAACGGGAAGACAGTAAGAAATGGTTCAAAGCAATGGTTTCGGAAATGCAATCTTTGGAGAAAAACCATACATGGGACTTGGTTGATTTGCCTAAAGGGCATAAGGCTCTGCCATGTAAATGGGTTTACAAGACCAAGGTCACATCTGATGCTTCTTCTAAGTACAAAGCACGTTTGGTTGCTAAAGGGTACAAGCAAAAGCATGGTGTTGATTTTGATGAGATTTTTTCTCCTGTTGTAAAGCTTGCCACATTACGTCTTGTTTTAGGCCTGGTTGCTTCTGAAGATATGGAGTTAAAGCAAATGGATGTCAAAACAGCGTTTTTGCATGGCGATTTGCTTGAGATGATCTATATGATGCAGCCAGAAGGTTTTGTGTCAAAGGGGCAAGAGAAGAAAGTATGTAGACTCTTGAAGAGCTTGTATGGTTTGAAACAGTCTCCCCGTGCATGGTATCACAAGTTTGATACATTCATGAGGTCTCAAGGATACAAAAGAAGTAATTCTGATCACTGTTTGTATATCAAAACGGCAAGTGATGGATCTCTTCTATTGCTGATTTTGTATGTTGACGACATGCTTATTGCGGGTAAATCTGTCACGGAGTTGGATGCATTACAGCAAAGCTTAAAGAATCGCTTTGACATGAAGGATCTTGGTGATGCTAATCATATTTTGGGCATGTGTATCTCTCGAGATAGACCTAACCGGCGTCTGTATCTATCTCAACGAGACTATGTTAATAAGGTGCTACATCGTTTTCATATGGATGGGGGAAAGGCACTTGGTACTCCGCTGCCTCCATATGTAAAACTGACTGCACATGACTGCCCAAACACAGATGATATGCGGGCTGAAATGGCCAAGATTCCCTATGCATCAGCCGTTGGCAGTTTGATGTATGCTATGGTTGCTACACGTCCGGACATTGCATTTGCGGTGGGAGTGGTAAGCAGGTACATGAGCAATCCTGGCAAAAAGCATTGGGAAGCAGTGAAGTGTATCTTGAGATACTTGAAAGGCACTAAAGACTTGTGCATTTGTTTTGGGAAGAGTGAGACATCTGTGCATGGCTTTACAGATGCAGATTTTGCTGGACATCCAGATTGCAGGAAGTCTACCTCTGGATATGTGTTTACAGTCACAGGAGGTGCAGTTTCTTGGATTTCTAGACTGCAAAAATGTGTTGCTTTGTCTACCACTGAGGCTGAGTATGAGGCTGCCACTGAGGCATGCAAAGAAGCTTTGTGGCTCATGCGTTTGGTAGAAGAGCTTGGCATTAAGTCACCGGTTCCTGTGCTACACTGTGATAGTCAGAGTGCTATTATGCTTGCACGGAATCCTGTTTTTCATGCCAAGACAAAGCACATAGAGGTGAAGTATCATTTTATCAAGAGTGTGCTCGATGACAAGAGCATTACACTTGTCAAGGTGCACACAGATGACAATCCTGCAGATCTTTTTACCAAGAGTCTTCCAGCAGAGCGGTTTGCATATTGCCGACATATGATGGGTGTTGGATGAGTAAGTGCATGATCAGCTGATGTATCATAGTTAGTTGATTCTTTGATCTCCCAAGGTACATTGCCTTTAGGTGGGAGGTTGTTAGGGAATAAAGGCCTAAATGCCTTGTACTTATTAACTTATAAGTTAAAAGACTTATAAGTGAGGGGGCCCAAGTGTGAATGGCCCCCTAGTCACTTACTCATATACTCAAAGGTCAAGCCCAAATTGGGACTAGCGTGACTTTTCCCAATCTACGAGCGTTCTCTCTCTCTCTCACGTTCTTCTCTGCGTGAGCTTCTTCAGCGCCTCTCTCCTCTTCTCCTTCACTCTCATTGCATAGGACAGCAAGTGGGCTCTCTCTCCTGCTCCCCCACAACCGTCTCGGTGAGCCAAAACTGAATGAAACTGCAAAAGTCACTATATGTACAATGAAAGGTGGGACAAGAGCACAGTCCTGTCACCCAAGGGAAAGTGTCGTCGCCATTGCTGCTCCAAAAGTATCCGGATCGGGAGGACCCATCAGATCGATTGTGTAACTATTCGGTTGCTGTACTGTGCTCTGCATAACCTGGCTTCCTCTGGTTGTAGCAGCCATCTGCTGCACAGCGGATGGAGGAACCTCCCCAAAAGTGAACTCCGGACGTCTAGTAACACAACCATGGCGGTGTGCACCAGCAACACCGTCACAGCAAGGAACACTCTAGCTCTGCATGTGTGGCATCTGGACGTGAGACCCCTGCTGAGTAAAGTACTGGAACTGGGGCTCTGGATAGTGTCCCATGAACTGCTGAGAGGTACGACTTGCGATGAAAACTAAGAGCACGACTTGCGATGAAAAATCTTGTAATTGGCCAGCAAAGTTGAGCAAAGTTGAGATCAGGTCATTGACAAAATGACTGCCCCTATCACTGGTGATCTCTAAGGGACATCCAAATCTGCATAAAATATTTTCATATAAAAATTTGGCTACTGTATTGCCAGTGCAATCTACTGTCGCCACTACCTCTGCCCACTTTGTTGTATAGTCTGTAGCCACTAGCAGATATTTGCGACTACCTGGTTGAGCCGGGGGATACATTGGACCCACAAAGTGCAAGCCCCATCTCTCAAAAGGTAGCCACGCCATCGAGACCTGCAGAGGAAGGTTGGATTGCTTAACTGGCTTCGGCCCACAACGATGGCACACATCACAAACCTTAGAATATGCTATTGCATCCTTAAAAACGTAGGGCCACCATAGACCACTCTGCCGAATCTTCTGGGCGGTGATGTGACCAGGGTAATGGCCACGAGTGGGACCATTGTGGGCATCCTCCAGAATATGCTCCACCTCATGAGGCGAGACACAACGCTTCAGAACACCATCTGGTCCCGATTTGTAGAGCTGGCCCCCAATCAGAGTGAAAGGCCTGGACATCAACAGCAATCTCCTCTTCTGCAGTGGAGATGCCTTCTCTGGGTACAGCCCAGTAGATAGAAAATGTAAGACCTTGTCGTACCATTCCGGTGTTGTATCGATTTTAAAAAGATTGCTATCTGGAAAGTCATCCGCAATCCCAGTAGCTTCTTCACCTGTGTGAATGCGAGAGAAGTGGTCAGCGATTACATGATGCTTACCAGGACGGAGTACCACTTCAAAGTCAAACTCTTGGAATAGGAGGAGCCATCGCCATACTCGACCCGCTACCTGTGGCTTATTAAGCACATATCGAAAGGCATGGTGATCAGTAATAATTGTGAAGTGGACCCCTAGCAAATAGTGACGAAATTTTTGTAGAGCATACACTATAGCCAAACCTTCCCTCTCTGTGGTGCTATAGTTGCGCTCCGCATTGGTGAGCAAGCGACTTGCATAATGTACCAGACGATCCAAGTTGAACTCTTTGCTAGGTTGAGTCAGCACAGCACCCACAGCCAGCAGACTGGCATCTGTATGCACATGAATAGAAGGGCCCAATCCGGGGCAACTAGAATAGGCGCTTCAGTGAGGCGTTTTCTAAGGTATGCAAATACTTCGGCCTCCGGTGTTGACCACAGGAAGGGAACAGCAGCACTGCTGAGCCAGGTCAATGGTTGAGCCACCTGTGCATACATACGTATAAACCTGTGATGATAGCCGGTGTGGCCCACAAAGCTCTAAACACCTTTGGGATTTATGGGAGGAGGTAACTTCAAGATGGCCACTATCTTCTCTAGGTCATGTGCTAAACCTTGAGCAGACACCACATGGCCCAACAGTGTAACCTCTGTGACCAAAAAATGACACTTGTTCGGATTGAGCTTCAAACGTGCCTCTCTGCACCTGAGGAAGACTGCAGAGAGCTGAGAAAGATGCTCCTTTAGATTTTCTACTGGGGTCGAACATTGAGAACCCGAGAAGGTGGAAAAGTAGTCCATGAATATGCGAAGGTGATCAGTAAGCAGAGGACAAAAGATGAGATATACTATGCGATTGAGAGAAGGCGGTGCATTTTTAAGCCCAAAAGACATTCTAGTGTAGATGAAAATACCCCAGGGAGTCATAAAAGCTGTTTTGATTTGGTCGTCAGGATGTATTCCTAATTGATTGTAGCCGCTGAACCCGTCCATAAAACTATACAGTACATGGCCACCGACATCTTCGAGAACTCTCGCAGTGAAAGGTGTGGGAAATCAATCAGGGATTGTGACCTTATTCAGAGCCCGGTAGTCGACGCAAACTCGAATTTTGTTGGACTGCTTCTTTGGGGAAATAACCATAGGGGACAACCATTCTGAGTGCTCTACCGGTACAATAATACCTGCTTCTTGCATTTTTTCCAACTCGATTTTGACTGCTTCTGCATACTTGGGATTCAGTTTGTAAGCCCGTCCTCTGACCGGCTTAGCCCCCTCAACCAGAGGAATTGTGTGGACTCCTAGCTCTGCTGGGATTCCTTCCAAATCATGGTAAGACCAGGCAAACACATCCTTGAAAGAGCGCACGAAAGAGATTACCAGGTCGAGTAGAGCGGGGTGATCCCATAACCAAGTGGCTAACAAGATGGGCTGATGGTTGTCAGGGCCGCCTAGGTTGACCTCTCTGACTGGGTCAGGCCGTGCAGTGGGCGAGGCTGCGTCAGGGAGAGAAGACCTTGCCGCCTCTATTAGCTTCTGGACATTATGAGCTGGCGTCTGATCAATGTTGAAATCAGCATACTTTTCCTGCAACCATCATGATGGAAGCTCTGCAAATGGTAAATCCTCAGATACTTCAAAGTGCTCCGGCATGGGTGGAGAGTCACATGGGGTAGAGGCGAAGGAAGGAGCTGGGGTGTTGGCCAACTCTTGCAAGGGAGACTTTTTCCCCCTTCTATGGTGGGTTCTAGGCTCAACCAGACCGATGGTTTCCATTAAGGGATCCTCTGAAGGATGGGCACCAGAGACCGGTCCACTTGGTTCTGGCTCACTTGGCCGATTGGGATTACTGGCTTCAGGTGTAGGATCAGGGGGAGAGGGTGAATATGTGGGCAAAGGTTGAAGAGAGACTACATAGCATGGCCTCGAAGAGGTAGCTTCTAACCATTGCAGTAAGTCTTCATCGGACCATCCGGAGGGACCGGCTGCTCCTAGTCAGGGTTGGACTCTACTGACAAAGAGCTATGCTGAACGACCGGATCCATACCTCCTTCGAGACGAATTTGTTGCATTGGACAGCCAGTAGTATGTATCCACATGGCGTCGGTGCCCCAGTCGTGAAGTGCTTTCGTATGTCGCAACCATGGCCTACCAATCAACAAGGGATAACCTCCCTCTACCTGGGGAAGATTAACTACCACAAAATCCAAGTTGAAAGTGAAATCTTGTACCTTCAGAGGCACCTTGTCGACTATGCCCACTGGGTAGATTGTTCTCTGATCGGCCAATGTAACAGTGATCCTTCGAATCAGGGCAATGACCACAAGTAGGGGACCCCTCAGGTAAAGGACATTTGCTCTGATAATGCCCATGAATATCTGAAAAGTCGTCCATGAATATGCGAAGGTGATCAGTAAGCAGAGGACAAAAGATGAGATATACTATGCGATTGAGAGAAGGCGGTGCATTTTTAAGCCCAAAAGACATTCTAGTGTAGATGAAAATACCCCAGGGAGTCACAAAAGCTGTTTTGATTTGGTCGTCAGGATGTATTCCTAATTGATTGTAGCCGCTGAACCCGTCCATAAAACTATACAGTACATGGCCAGCGACATCTTCGAGGACTCTCTCAATGAAAGGTGTCGGAAATCCATCCGGGATTGTGACCTTATTCAGAGCCCGGTAGTCGACGCAAACTCGAATTTTGTTGGACTGCTTCTTTGGGGCAATCACCATAGGGGACAACCATTCTGAGTGCTCTACTGGTACAATAATACCTGCTTCTTGCATTTTTTCCAACTCGACTTTTACTGCTTCTGCATACTTGGGATTCAGTTTGTAAGCCCGTCCTCTGACGGGCTTAGCCCCCTCAGCCAGAGTAATTGTGTGGACTCCTGGCTCTGCTGGGATTCCTTCCAAATCGTGGTAAGACCAGGCAAACACATTCTTGAAAGAGAGCACGAAAGAGATTACCAGGTCGAGTAGAGCGGGGTGATCCCATAACCAAGTGGCTAACAAGATGGGCTAATGGTTGTCAGGGCCGCCTAGGTTGACCTCTCAGACTGGGTCAGGCCGTGCAGTGGGCGAGGCTGCGTCAGGAAGACAAAATCGTGCCGCCTCTGTTAACTTCTGGACATTATGAGCTGGCGTCTAATCAATGTTGAAATCAGCATACTCTTTTTGCAACCATCCTGATGGAAGCTCTGCAAATGGTAAATCCTCACATACCTCAAAGTGCTCCGGCATGGGTGGAGAGTCAGATGGAGTAGAGGCTAAGGAAGGAGCTGGGGTGTTGGCCAAGTCTTGCAAGGGACACTTTTTCCCCCTTCTATGGTGGGTTATAGGCTCACCGAAGCCAAAGGTTTCCATCAAGGGACCCTCTGAAGGATGGGCACCAGAGATCGGTCCACTTGGTTCTGGCGGACTTGGCTGACTGGGATTACTGGCTTCAGCTGTAGCTTCAGGTTTAGGATCAGGGGGAGAGGGTGAATCTGTTGGCAAAGGGTGAAGAGAGACTACATAGCATGGCATTGAAGAGGTAGCTTCTAACCACTGCAGTAAGTCTTCATCGGACCCATCATGAGGGACCGGCTACTCCAAGTCAGGGTTGGACTCTATTGACAAAGAGCTATGCTGAACGACCGGATCCATACCTCCTTCGAGACGAATTTGTTGCATAGCAGAGCCAGGAGTATGTATCCACATGGCGTCGTTTCCCCAGTCGTGAAGTGCTTTCGTATGTCGCAACCATGGCCTACCAATCAGCAAGGGATAACCTCCCTCTACCTGGGGAAGATTAACTACCACAAAATCCAAGTTGAAAGTGAAATCTTGTACATTCAGAGGCACCTTGTCGACTATGCCCACTGGGTAGACTGTTCTCTGATTGGCCAATGTAACAGTGAAAGGAGCAGGTCGGGTAGGCTTTAGACCTAAGGCCATCATAGTGAATTCGGGCATCAAATTAATTCCAGACCCACCATCAACAATGACGCCGGATAGCACGTGCCCAAGAATAGATACAGTGACACGAGGACTTTTATAATCGGTGAGGGGAGCAGATGGATAGGAAATCAAATAAGACTTTGAGGGCTGTACAGGGAGGTGCCCGCCACTAGGCCCAGCCCCCGGATACAGAGACTGAATGACTGACAGGGTGTCACTTCTAAGTGTTGCGTCTTGCTTTAGCATGTCGTATAGTGACACCTGCTGAAAAGTATTTTTCAAGATGGCTTTTGCTATGGGCTTGGCGCCTTCAAACTGGGCTCCCTTTGGGACCTTAATCTGTTCCAAGTCAGCCACTGCTTCCAAGAAGGCTCCATCAATGTCAGATAACAGGGAAGTTGGTTTGCTGTGAGCAATTTTGAAGGACTCGTCCTTTGGGTCAAATAGACCAACTTGAGGAAGTGGGGACTGGCGAGGTGGACCTGTGGACAGACTCACACCAAGAGCTGCTCTTTGTGCCCGAGTAAGGACACCAGCAGGCTCCTCCACTTGCAGTGGCTTAACCACATGAGTAGCAGGTGATGGTTGAGGCACGGTGTTCACAGTAATCAAGTTTCTCTTCGGGAAGGTGAATTCTTGTTGGGTCTGAGTCGAGCTTGTAGACGTGGATGCCCTTTGCGTGGGACAATCCTTACTGTAGTGTTCCTTCGAATCAGGGCAATGACGACAAGGAGGGGACCCCTCAGGTAAAGGACACTTGCTCTGATAATGCCCATATTCTCCGCATCTGTAGCAGAGTATGGGCCGATTGGAAGGACGAAACGGGGAACGAGGTGGTTGCTGCACAGAGTTGGAGGCTGAAGTGTAGAAGCTTTGAGGGGTTGAGGTGGTATTAGCATTATAAAAACTTTGAGTCGGGAGAGTACTTGACCTACCTTGGATAGGGGGGGTATTGAGCAAAGGTTGCATGTAGTTGGGATGGTTGTAGTGGGAAACCATGTTGGATGCTGGTGCTAACCCCTGTTGGAGAGTAGGACCAAGACTTTGCTGTATTTTGTGCAATCCCTTTATATAGTAGCAATCCTTATCTTCATGGTCGCAAAAGTGGCAATAAGAGCGAAGGGGACAGTTCTGTGGAGGGTGTCCTGGAGAGCGGCATGAACTGCACCATACCATAGCCTTAGTCTCCTACTGAGCCTCTTGATGTGGAGGCTTCTCCTGTCTGAGAGAGAAGGATCTCTCTTCGTGAAGGGCCCGCTGTAACTTTAGGGCTTCCAGTTCCCTTCTTAAAGAAGTCAAGGAATCTGATGGACTGTCCACGAGTACAGGGGCAATATCTAACTGAGCAGAGTCAGTGAACTGCCTTCTTGCTTCCTCTATTCTAGTAGCAGTAGCAACAAAGGCTGGAGCAACAGGTTGGCCAACTCATCTAGAATCTTCTCTTGATAATCCCCTGGTCGGAAAGCTTCACAGAACTGCTGTCTTAACATGGTCCAAGTAGTAAAGTGGTTTTCAGCAAACTGACTGTACCATTTATCTGCAAGACCATCCAAGGTGGACGGGAAGAGCACCAAGTATGCGTCTTCTCTGTTGAGGCCACGACCTCTGCAAAGAGAGACAAACCTCTGAGCATGGTTGTCTCCATCTTCTGCGGAGAGACCTTTAAAGGTAGGGAACTTGATGTTTGCCAGAACACTTGTGAGCTCCTCCATGGCCTCTTGCTCCTGAGTATGTTGCTCACTAGCTTGCTGTAACAAAATGGGTGAGAGCCTTACCGGAGAAGGTGACCTGGAGGATGTAGACCCGGTCGAAGGAATGGAGGTAGCCGTATGAGTAGGTATGGGTGATGGGGTTAATATGCTTCTACTGAGCACCAAGGGTTGACGTTTCTCAGGAGGAGTACTAAAGCAGAGAATTGATATTTGATAATGTCAGAATATACTCATCGCCCAAATCTTGATGGTTATTTGCGGTGGGGAGTATTCAATAATTGAAAAGTGGTGTTTTGTAACTCAAGGCCCACACCTTCATGGTTATTTTCCGGAGTATTGAATGATTGTACAGTGGTGTTTTACTCATGGCCCGAACCTTGTTGGTTTTTTACAGGAGGAGTATTAAAAAGGAAATTGGAAATAGTCTTAGCAGCATTTACTCTCGGAACCTCCAAGCGAGCAGGCTGCAATCTGTGAGCGTTTGGTTGTAAAAGGCCTCTACATCCCATGGCCTACACCTTTTTAGGTTATTTGCGGGAAGAGTGATGAGAGAGTTGTTCCTCAAGATCCGGATTTTGCAGATTTTGCTACAATCTGGGCCGGCTTTCAAGCATGGCATTCAAGGCCACCTTATTCTATCAAAGATAATACACTATCATCAACAGGTCTGTTCTTTTCCCGATCGAGGGGCCCAAACCCTACCGGAAGAAAAAGAAGATAAAGTCCTCACCAACTTGCAGATCCTCGCAAAGTGGCCTTTAAAAACTTATGGAACCTTGACCGATGGGGCCTTAACTTAAAGCACGCACACACACATTAAAACTTGCGTTGAAACCAAATGACATGGCCTGTAGTACTGATTTTCGCAATAGGTGCTAACCTGGCAGGCTACGGACGACTCCACGTTTTGCGCTGACAGGTACTAACATGGCACACTATACGGACAACCCATGGGGAGCCTTCTTTTGGGACTAGATGCATTTGGACTTAATGCTTTTCATGTTAACTGCTTTGGGATGGCCAAGGACCTTTAAATATGAACTCAAGGTGAGCCACTCTCTGACATGCTACCCACGAGAGATTCAGAGCAGTGCCGCCAGTCTTGTACCGTGTCGAAGCAATATAAAGATATACCGAAAGGTGCACCATAGTTTGGAGCCAGTGCACTCTTGGGGTGGAGCTCTGCCACTCCGTGTCTCGTGCAAAGTGTCTCTTTCAGTTCCATTGTTTTGAAGCATCTAAAGTCGGTTTAGTCTATTCTTTTCTGTTGGCACGTAGCGTCGTCGCGTTACACTAAAGTATCAAATAACCACCCCTTTGTTAGGAGCTCTTGGAGATGTGCCTTGTGGCACTCTCTTTAGCATGGCTAGGGTTGCACATCCTTATGTCAACCTAGCTCCTATTGTTCATCCCATAGTACAGCACGTAGTAACTGCAAAAATGTAACCCCTTGATAGACATATGAGGCGTGGACCTCTACATCAACCCCTCCTAATGTGAAAGTGGCATGGCTCTTGCCATGTTTTGAGGTGTAGAAGACCATGACCTTTGTTTTCCCAAGGTTCATTGTAAGACCCCTCGTGTGCAGAACTGTCACAAAGTGATGACATGCCTGCAACCCAACTGACCCAATTGACAAAGGGTTGTACGGACTGTCTCCGAAAACACACCACGTTTTGCGCCGCAAAGTGTGGGCTGATAATGTGCCAACGTTGTCTTGCTTTCCAGTTATTGACTAAACAAGTTGACTTTTTGGGATCATGTTTCTAGCCTCTGTACTCTGAGCGCCAGATTTCACAGCTTTGGCTTGAGTGCGTGTAAATAGGAGGCCTGGCCTTAGGATCTCTCTAGCAGATTCAATGTATGGTTGCCTTAGGAGCTCTTTGGAATATTCAATGTATGGTTGCACATCTACGAAACAACTCCCCGACGATTGTCGCTCTCAAGATTATTAATATAAAAAGAAGTACCAGTAAGGCAATGGGGCGCCGCACGTAGGGGTCAGTGCATCTGAGTAGAGCAAATTACGCTCTCTTGTGTCTCAACTACAATTTTTTTCAAGTTTAATTCCAATGATTGTTTGTTGTCGATTCATCGATTTGCCAGTGGCTTGCTGATTACCAAAACTGTCACAAGTGTGATGATGTGGCATGTCCTTTAAGTGGACCAGGACCACTAACCGGACCACTAAAAGGAAAAGGCCAAACAAACCCAAGGCATATCAAAATAATAACACGTGGATGACGTGGTAGCCCTGCCATAAAATGTGCCACGATTTGCGAGCTTCAACGTGGCAAGTCTATACGAAAGTGTACGTGGTGAGATGCGCCAACTTTTGGGTCCACCTTGCGAACCATCTTTTTATCCAATGAAAAGAAACTTTTGGGACGCAGATAAGGGGCCTCTCTAACCTATTTAAGAAGGCCTTGTGGGTGGATCTAGGAGATCAACTTGGTAGCAATCACGAAGGAACCCCCCTCATAGTCGTACTCTGTGATAATCAATCAAGAAACCAATACACAAAGGAGCACGAGGCTCTGGGGCCAATGCATATGGAAGCGGAACTTCGTCGCTTTGTCTCAACTCTCTCTCTCTCTCTCTCTCTCTCTCTCTCTCTCTCTCTCTCTCTCTCTCTCTCTCTCTCTCTCTCTCTCTCTCTCTCTCTCTCTCTCTCTCTCTCTCTCTCTCTCTCATGCCACACGAGATCATTAGAGCGGAGTTAGCAGCCCCCCCCCCCCCCCCCCTATAGAGATAGAGGTGCTTACCAGAAAAGTCTCCCTTTTTTTTCCTGAGAAAAATATCCTTCTATTAGTTAATGAAACTGCCCATAGGGCTACAACCACCTCTACAAGAGAGGGCTACAACAATCATGATGGGGAGACTCTCCCAATGAAAAAATAGTATATGTACAATAAGGCTAAATCAAGATATGGGAGGAAGGAAAAGCCACACAGGTGGTAGGTAGTGCCATCTAAGCACACCGTGGACCATGGTGAAAAAAGGCCCAGGATGCCAGAGTCGAAAGGAAGCCTTTCTGCACTCCCGCATGCGATCAGAGCTGCCCTGGAGTCTCTAGAACTGTCCTCTGAGAGTATGGATCAACTCTAGACAAAGACCCCGAACAGTCTCTGCTAGTGGTACAAGGCGAGCCTCGAAGATGCGGAAGCAGCGGGTCCGCCTGATGAACAAGAGTGTCAGGCCACTGATGAGCTCCCAACACTCCTCTCTCTCACTGCACCAATCCTGTAGAGTAAGCTTTGTAGCAGGCTGGAGTGTAGGTCGACCCCCCTGCATCATTATCATCCTACTGGTGGAGGATAGCTCAAATTGAAGTGCCGGGCCCGTGAGAGTGGACCAAGCAGTTGCCCCACCAAGTCTATTGCCGAGCTGTGGAAAGAGTTGGCTCAGCTGAAGAACACGAAGCCACACCTGCTGTGCCAAAGGACAGTCCCAAACACAATGACGCTGACTCTCCACAAGATGGTCACAAGCTGTACATGCAGCCAAAAAGACCACTATGTACAAGCCAGCTCCCAATTGCTATAGCTCGGTGTGCAACCAGCCACTGGAACAAAGTGACTCGCCTCGGCTGTCTGAAGCCCCACAACCTCTCCCAAAAAGCTGCCAAGAACTCAGCTGTGAGACCCTCCTCCTGCCAATGAGTTGCTGCCAACAGGACGAGCCTCTCTGTGCTGCCAGTATGTGACGTCCCAATCGAACAGTGTACTGAAAGAAAGGGACACCTGGATGGTCGATTGAGGAGAAAGGTCCCTCCAAAGCCACTCTCCAGGATCCCATTGTACTCGTGCCAGTGGACAGCTCTCCCAAGCCCACAGTCTCCAGTGCCAGTCTCAAGAGCTGCTGGGTCAGGATCTATGACATAAGTCCTCCCATAGATGCCCACCACTCAGATCCTCTGAAAACAACACTCTGCCACCTATGGGGCCTCTACTGCAACTCGATGTAAGCATCCCTCACCGTGTAGCTCAAAAAATAGGTAGGGTATAGTCTCTGAGCAAGCCCGAACTGAGATCAGAATCTCCAACCGAAGGCCCCCATCCATCTGGGCACTGCTGACTCGAGAGGTGTAAGCCACTCAGCTGGTACTGCCTCTGAGATGTCCTGACACATGCTTTGCAACCCTCTCATGCCCTGTAGTAGCTGAATGCCCTGAAGCTACTCTCACAAGCCTGAAAACTGTAGCCAATCACCTAAAGTGCGTGCTGGACCCTCTACCATGGGACCCCAGGAAATATGAGGCCGACTACCAACCAACTGGCCTCTCTGAGTACTAACCATGGGGTTCCAAACAAGGGGTTGTCTCAGGCGCTCCTTCGTGCAAGTAGGCTGACGCTGCTCCAGGCCTCTCCACAGTTGCTCCCAAGATCGAAGAAGACACACAACGAAATCCATCTGGTCGAGGGTCGCCAAGGGGCTCCAACCTGAGGCATCCTAGCACCAAGGGGCTGAAGCAAGAACTCCTTCCAGGGCTCCTCTCCTGGAAGAAGTCCTCTGACGATAAACTTACTAAAAAGGGCTCTGCTCTGCTGTGCTGGGTCTATGATCCCCAATCCTCCCTGAGAACAAGAAAGAATGATGACCTGCCATGCCACTTTGGCCCGGGCTACCTGAGTGTTGCGCCCTGACCAAAGGAAGTTCCTGATCAGCCTCTCTACCTGGTTGATACAAAAACTCGAAAAGATACAACATAGTAGCCAACAACAGCCGTTTGGCCACTACAACTCTACCTGCCAGAGAAAGTCGTGCAGAGCTCCAACGTTCTCCTGATGGAAAAAAGGAGGGAGAAGGGGAGCAATCTGTTGCTCGGGAGACAAGTCCAAACCAACCTGACAGCCTAAGTACCGAGCTGCAGTCCCTGGGGGAATCCACCTGAAACCCTCACCTGGCATTCAATCAGGCGTAGGAGGACTACCAACCGACAAAGCCACTGTCTTTCTCCAGTTGATCAATGCGCCTGATGCACAATAAAAAGTCTCAAGAGCTTGCTCACACCTGTGAAGGTTGGCCTCCTGGCCTCCAAGTACAAGGCTGAGTCGTCTACAAACTCAGTGTCCAGTAGCTCATCTCCTCGAATAGGGAGCGCTACGCTACGTAAACCAACCTGCTATGAAACAAAAAACCTGCTCATCGCCTCAACATAGAACACAAAGAGAAAAGGGGCAAGGGGGCAGCCCTGTCTAACCGAACGTGTGAGCATGAAACGATCACCTCTACCTCTTGACAAAAGAACATGACTGTGTGCTCGTCTGTAGAAAGCTGACACACCTCTGATCCAAGCATCTGAGAAGCCCATCTTGCGTAGAGTGCCCTCCGAAAAGTCCCAGTCAACTTTGTCATAGGCCTTCTCAAAATCGAGAAGTAGTCTCACCAAATCCTCACCACGGAGCCTCGCGAGGGTAGAAGCCTCTCAAAAAGTAAAGATGTTGTCAAGGATACTACGCTCCTTGACATAACCTGTTTGTGTCCCATGTATAATTCTCTCTAGAAGTGGCTTAATCCTCAAGCTTAGAGCCTTGGCAAGAATTTTGTAGGCTGAGTTGAGGATGGTGATTGGGCGCCACTGTCAAATCTCATCCAAGGAGCCACCCTCCTTGGGAATGAGGTAAATTAGGCTCTCACTCATGCTGTCAGGCATCTCTCCTATGTGCAGGATGAACTGAAAAGCATTGTAGAGATCTGAGCCAAGCAAGTCCCAATACTCCAAGAAAAAGCTGGGAGTCAAGCCATCCTCACCCGGACAGCTACCACGGGGGAGTGCTCTAAGAGCCATGTGTAGCTCCTCTAGCTGAAGTGGTAGCTCAACCCTCTGGCACATCTCCTCAGTCACAAGACAAGGAATCTGTGCCCACACATGCTCTTTGCATGCATCCTGACGCTCTGACTGAGGCTCCGAAAAATATAGATCACGGTAGAAGTCGCTAGCAACTGCACGCATGTCCTCTGGCTCTGAAGCGATGGACCCGTCGGGCTTACTCTACTGGATGACCTTGGCATGCGTATGCCGGGATCCCACTCTCTCAAAGAAAGCTCCTGTCACTCTGTCACCCACCTGGGTCCACAAAGATGCCTGTCGATGGAAAGCAAACTCATGGCGTGTCTCCTCTGTGCTGACGAGCTCCTGGCAAGCCTGCTATAACTGCTCCTTCAACCAAGGACTATCTGGATGCTGCTCCTTCATCCTCTACAAGGAAGCAACGCCCCGTCGGAGACGCTACTCTCTCGCTGCAGCCAGTCGAGCCGAAGACTCCTGAAGAAAGAATCGACTAAGCTGAGCAAGTCCTAAGGCCACTCTGTCAGCAGAACAATCCTGCATGTCTAAGCTCTCTGTTCAAAGAGCCTCCACTCACTCTCTGAGCGTAGAGTCCAGTAAGACCCTCTCAGTGTTGGGGTATAAAGCCCAATGTGGTTACCCAGGTAAGTGGGCGGGCCGCCAGGTATGTACACATATTCTTTTGTTAAAATCTAATAAGAACTCACTATGCTATATACATTACAGTAGAGCGAGTTCACCATATCGTCATGCTCTTCTTCTTGCACTCTCTCTCGCGTCGCACTTCCGCTCGTACTCCTTTAACTGGTATCAGAGCTCAGATCAAGGCTTGGGGCAACATTGCACGTAGCCAGAGTCACGTGCTCAGATTGGAGTGAGATTCCATAGGCGAAGACACGGCCCCAATTGCTATCGGCGAGCCCGAAGAGCTCGGTGTTCTCATAATTTCATTCTGAGGTCATCTCGGCCACCGTTCGGCTTCGACAAAGCTCTGCGCAAGCCATTTTCGACTACGTGGTCTCGGCGGGTGCAGATCCGACTCTGCAAATTTGGGGTTTCCGCCTACGACTGCAGGTGTTGAGGATATCTACACTTCCAAAGTGTTGATTTGTGGCTGTCTACACAACAAAGGACGGCTCACAGTTCTTGGAGGCCATTTTCAGCAGTGAAAAAACTATATAATGCCCCCCTCCTCCCCCATTCTTCACACACTCATCAAGCCTCAAGGCCCATTCTCCCTTGCTTGAGCCTTGCTCTCAACTCTCAAGCCAAGCTCATTCTCCCTAGCTTGCTCTCAACTCTCAAGCCATAGTGTGGCGCCGCGGCATGCCTCAAGGCTCAAGCTCTCAACCTCTCTCTCTCTTGGGCTAACTTCTAAGTTTGAACCCTCAACTTTCAAGGCTCAAGGCTCAAGCTCTCACGGAATCAAGCGGCAAGCCTCTCTCTCTCAAGCCCTCTCTCTCTCTCAAAGTTCAAGATCAAGCTCTCTCTTTCACGGATAATCCATCATCCATGGCCTCTTCTTCTCGTACAACCTCCTCCGTTCATGCGGGCAACACTCAAAAGGCGAAGGAATGGTCCGGGTGGGATGAAGCGACCTCGGAGGGCACCTTGTCGGCGGCGGGAGGTTCTCGTGCATGGGGATGCAAGCTATGCTCTTACACGCGGAAAGGAGGGCATGACAGAGTGAGGGCACACTTTCTTCGAGTGCCGGGACATGAGGTGAAATTTTGTGCCAACGTAACCATCGAGAAGAGAAAGGAGCTCGAGGAAAAGGATCGGCAATTCAACCATAAAGCCAAGCCGGCACGCAAAGGTATTGATCCAAAGACCCTCATTTTCCCTTCTTCCTCTCTACCCGGTGTAGGTGTTGGTGCATCTTCAAAAGGTCCAATTCGTCGCCAAAAGACCCTTGCCACCTCTTGGGACCCAAAGAAGAAGGAAGAGGTGGATGCGGCCGTGGCCCGATTCTTCTATCACGACCATATCCGATTTGTCGCAGCGAGGTATGTTCATTGTTTTATGATTCATCAATCTTCTCTCTCATTTCTTCCGTTATCGTCGTTTCCACTTTTTTGATACTAACCTCTTCTATGTTTGATCGAAATAGGTCGGAGTATTGGAAAGTCATGGTGCAACGGATAGGAGAGTATGGCACCGGCTATGTGCCGCCATCTTCAGAGGCTCTCCGAACCACCTTGCTCGATCAAGAGAAGGCTATCGATATGCAAGCAACCCTCAACATTCAGCGTCTGAATGTCAAAATGCGGTCCGACAGGTCTTCATCAGTGATGAGTTCACCACCTCCCCCTATGCAAAGACAGTTGCAAGGATTTTGTGCAAGGATAAGGCAGAGGATCTTGAGTTCTGGAAGGAGCTCAAGAGTCTAGATGCACAGGTAAAACCGGTGGTTCATTTGCTTCGAGTTCTGGATGGCATGGATCCTTGCATTGGCAAGATTTATGAGGCAATGGACCGCATCATTGAGCAGCTTGCACAGCTTGAGCCGAACGCAGAGCAATATGAGGAGATCCATGTGCTTTGCAGCTCGAGGTGGAATTCATATGCCTCTCCTTTACACGGGGCAGCGTACATGGTGGATCCAGAGTTCCAAGGTGCAGGGCAAGAGACAGATAGGGAAGTCATGAACCAATTTACAGAGATCTTAAACAAGATGGTTCTAGACAGAGATGGGCGACGCATTGTCAGAGATCAGCTGAGACAGTACAGAGAGATGCGGGGGTCATTTGGCAGTCCAGATGCTCAGATTGATCGCAGGAAAAATAGGTTCAGTGCTTTGGTGGGAGGACTATGGCTATGATGGCCCTGAGCTTCAGAGATTGGCGATCCGTATTCTCAGCCAGTCAGTTAGTACCTCATGCTTGGAGCAATTGTGGAGTACCTTTAGCCACATTGCTTCCAAGAAGAGGAATCGGCTTGGAGTGGAGAAGGCTAATGATCTTGTCTTCGTCAGCGCAAATTTGAAAATGCTTTGCAAGAGTACAGACAAACAGACAGATCCTTTTACACAGTGGGAGATGGAGCAAGAGGCTTCTCAGGCGGGTGGAGATGCACATCCACCAACACCAGGTACTTCATCTGTGGCTGAGATCGAGCCGGACCTAGACCTCGATGATGAGGAATGGGAGGATGTGCATGATTTACAGCCGGCTACTACGGATTGGGAGGCCTCTCAGGCTAGTGGCTCTTGAGTCTTGAGTCTTTGCCATTTATCCACCTTTTTGTATGGCTGCTTGAGCCTTGCCCTCTTTGCCATTTGTAGCTACTAGCATCTTTATGGTATTTGTCAAATTCACTCTTTTGGTATTGTGGTCACTGAAGTCTGGTTTGAACTTTGCCCCCCTTTGGTTTTTTTGTAGCACCTTGGCCGCTGGCGGCCCTTGAGGCTTGTTACTATGTTAGCCATAATTAATTCCAAAGTGCTATCTCTGACTACTACTCTTGCAATTATTTGAGAGCATTGTGTATGTACTATGGGCATTGTGTTTGCTCATTGTTGTTCATCTAACTATGTACTCTGGGCCCCTCACATCCCAATCAAGTCATAATAAGGTTAAATGGTCTTCGAATCGTGTTTTTTGTGGGTATTAGAGTCAAAGGACTCTAATACTACTTGTATTCAAACACATAACGCTAAAAAAAAAAAATATTTGGGTGTTTTTTTAGCCTGCCGTTCTGCGCCGTTCCCGTTCCGGGCCCATTCCCGTTCCCCCGTTCCGCAAGGAGGCCCGTCGTCGTTCCCGTTCCGCGTTCCGTGTAACTCTGCCTCGGTGGGACCTCAACTAAAGTCTCACTCTATGTTGAGGTACAAATCGAGGAGCTAGCTGGTTTACCTAGCCCCGCCTACTTCACCTTGCCCAGTGCAGCCTACTGGTCTGGTCCAGTTTCACCCTACACAGCTTAGTCTAGCTAACCTAGTCTCTCGCCCTACTGGTCTGGTCCTTTCGCGCCCTGGTCCAGCCTAGCTCTCGTCCTTGTCTAGTCCTTCCTCGTCCCTAGTCCAACTAGGTGGTCTAGACTCTCACCGAGGTCTAGTAGAGTCTAGACCAGTGTTCAGCCAGTTAAAGGTCTTCTTGCCCAAAGCTTGGTTGGGTTTGTGGTTACTGCATGACACATACAAGGCCGTCATTAGAGAGGTAAAGCATACTATTGAGTCCTCTAAAGTACTACCACAGAAGGCATCAACCACTGGTACCTGGTAGAAGTCCAACAACCTCATCACCCATACCTCCACATACGGCATCATGCATTCCTCCATCCGGTTCTACATCTTTCACGTCACCTTCCCTAGTAAAGCTCTCTCCCATTTTGTTACAATAAGCTATTGAGCAACAGGCTCCTGAGCAATAGGTCATGGAGGCGTTGACCAATGTTTTGGCCAAAGTAAACATCAAGTTTCCTACTTTCAAGGGACTCTCCTCCAAAGATGCAGACGACCATGCAAGGAGGTTTGTATCTCTCTGTAGAGGTCGTGGTCTTAATAGAGAAGATGCTTATTTGGTACTCTTTCCATCTACCTTGGATGGCTTAGCAAATAAGTGGTACAGTCAGTTTGCAAAGAACCACTTGCTTATTTGGTACTCTTTCCATCTACCTTGGATGGCTTAGCAGATAAGTGGTACAGTCAGTTTGCAGAGAACCACTTTGCAACTTGGGCCACTTTACGACAACAGTTTTGTGAAGCTTTCAGACAAAGGGACTTCCAGGAGGACGTCCTGGATGAGTTGGCAAACCTAATACTCCAGCCAAATGAGACTTTTTCAGAGCTCATGACCATAACAAAGTATCTGGTGGCCAAGCTTCCTCAGCGACTGGGTGAATTTATGGTAAGGAAGTGGGTGGAGAAGGCTCTTCCCAAAACTTCCCGGCAAGAACTTCCGACCTGACGCCAGTCTGGAGGAGTTTGTTGCGACTGCTACTAGGATAGAGGGAGCTAGGAAGCTGTTCACCAACTCCCCTCAGGTAGAGATCCCCTCAGTGTTTTCGGAAAGTCCTTCTGATCCGTCAACTTCTTTACGCAAGGAACTGGAAGCCCTAAAGTTACATTGAGCTCTTCAAGACGAGAGGTCCTTCTCTCTTAGACAGGAGAAGCCTCCACATCACGAGGCATTGGAACAGATCAAGCGTGAGCCAGAAGAGCTCAAGTCTCAGCACGAGACTAAGGCTATGGCTTGGTGTAGCTCATGCCGCTCTCCAAGGCACCCTCCATAGGAGTGCCCCCTTCGGGTTTACTGCCACTTCTGTGAAAAGTCTGGACATGAGGACAAGGACTGCTACTACCTCTAGGGATTGTGACAAATACAGCAAAGTCTTGGTCCTACTCTTCAACAAGGGCGAGCACCTGCATCCAACATGGTTTCTCCCTGTGGCCATTCACACCATAAGCCACCTTTGCTAACAGCTCCTCCTATGCAAGGTATGCAGAGCACTTTTCCCTCTTAGAGCTTTTATCATACCCATGCTCCCTCATCACCTCAAAGCTTCTATGCCTCCACCTCCAACTCCGTGCACCAAGAGCAAGGACCGCCTAGCCCTTCAACTAGCCCATTGAATCGGCCCATTTTGTGCTACAGATGCGGGGAATATGGTCATTACCGAAGCAAATGCCCTCTGCCCGAAGGGTCCCCTCCCCGCCGTCATTGCCCTGAAATGAAGGATCACTACAATAAGGATTGCCCTGAACTTCGTGCATCCACGGCTTCGATCCCAAGTCAAGACCAGAATGAGTTTACCTTTCCCAAGCGCAATCTGATAGCAATTAGCACCATTCCTCAACCGCCCCTTTCTACCCACGTGGTTACCCTCAAAATAAGCCGGTGCAGTTGGTAGAGGAGCCATCGGGTGTCCTCACTCGGGCCCAGAGAGCTGCTCTCGATCTTAGCATTCCAACAAGTTCAACTCCCCCACACATTCTCACAACAGTGGATACCGTGCCTTCAACTGTTGACAAGCCATCCCCCAATGCCAAGAAAGAATCCAAATCTTTGCTCTCCGATATTGATGAAGCTTTCTTGGAAGAAGTTTCCGATCTACAGAAGATCAAGGTACTAGAGAAACCACTGGTAGAAACAGAAAAGCTTACAACAGAGACAATCTTGAAGAACACCTTCCAACAAGTGTCCCTCTATGACATGTTGCGACTAGATGCAAGTTTTAGAAGTGACACCCTTGCTGTTATTTAGTCACTTTACCCCGAAGCAAGTCCTAGTGGCGGGCACCTCCCAGTGCGACCATCAGAGTCCTATATGATATCCCATCCCGCTGCTCCGCTCGCTGACTATAGAAGCCCTCGCCTGACAGTGTCCGTTTTGGGTCGGTAATTCTCAGGAGTGATAGTGGATGGTGGATCTGCCATCAACCTGATATCGAGTTCACTATGTTAGCTCTAGGTCTACAACCTACTTGCCCTACTCCCTTCACAATTACATTGGCAGACCAGCGGAGCGGACAGTCTACCCAGTGGGCATAGTGGACAATGTGCCTCTGTAGGTACAAGGCTTTACTTTTAACTTGGATTTTGTTGTGGTTCGTCTTCCCCAGGTTGAGGGCGGATTTCCCTTGCTCATTAGTAGACCATGGCTGCGACACACTAAAGCGCTTCATGATTGGGAAAACGATGCCATGTCGATACATACTCTTGACTCCCCAATGCAGCCCATTCGCTTAGAAGGAGGCATGGATCCCGTTGTGCAGCAAGTTTCTTTGTCAATGGAAACCAACCCTGAACAAGACCAGCCTACTACACCTGAAGGGTCATACGACGGTCTGCTAGAGTGGTTTGACGCTACCAAATCTATGCCTTGTTATCGAGTCTCTATTCAGTCTTTTCCTGAAGGTACACCCTCTTCCAATGTTTCCACAATATCTAAACCTAATGAGCCACCTGAGCCAGCTCAAAGGTTGAAGGTCATAGAATCTACTTCTGATGCGAATTTTGTGAGCCTATGAAGAATCATGGAAGCGGGAAGAAATCTCCTCTACAGGAGTTCACCCCCCCTCACACATCAGCCCCACTGGTGTCTGCTTTTTTTGAACAAAACAAAGCTATCCTCTGTGTCTAGCGAAGTCCCTTCACAGAGCCCGTCCGGCTTGATGAATTCCCTGCTCATGATAGTTGTTTGCTCCCTCCTCGGCCCTATCTACCCCTATCCCCTCCCCAACTCCTCCCCCCACCCCCTCCCCAACTCGTTCCCCTACCCCCTTTGCCTGTTTCAGTTGAAAGAGAGTTTAACATGTCCTTTGCCACCTTCTCTTCAGCTTCCAAAGCTTTTTCCTTCACAAGCAAGTCAAAGACCTCAGACTTAAGTTCAGTAATCTTCACTTCATCCTCACTTGATTTGGCAATCAGGACCTTTTTCTCATCCTCTAATGCTGTGATCCTCTTTTTCAATTCGATGTAGCTAGTTGCATCAACAAGCATGTGCAACTCCTTGTCTTTACATCGAGGTGACAACGATTTTCCTCTCACTATGGTTATGGAGGATAAAAATGCGAAGGATCCAAACCGACCATATCTCTTTGCTGTGGAGCCTCATTCTGTTTTGCCAATTGGGATTCTTGGACTATGCAATCATACTGGGTTCCAGCCTATTCATAGGCTTAAGGCGTTGGCAAGCAGTGCAGTGTTTTTAACTCCACTTTTGTGGTCTCTAACTCATAGAGGATGGATTTGTGATTCGATTGAGTTTTATGGATACACATCTATCTCATGAGTTACGTCGTGCCATTGATTAGATACGGACATCGTCACACCAGCTTCAAATTGAGACTGGTAGATTCAAAGGGATACCAACGGCTAGCAGGATATGCCACCTATGCCATATAGAGCCAGAGACAGAGATGCATTATATATTTCAATGCACAGGATATTATGAGATACAAAGTCGCTTCCACTGTCTATTCAGAGAGGGCTTCGGACCCTTCTCCAGAGTCATAAGCTATTAGGGTCAGAGATATCTTGGATTTTATCAACTTGAGTTACACAGACACAGAGATAGATTACTGAGGGGATTTGGAAAGATAGAATCCCAAAGACAGATTACAGATTTCTTCACACCAGACACTGGATAGATAGAGGAGCAACCACCACTGCAAAGCTCAGCTCATACCCACACCCACCGTACTCTCATTGACCGACCATTGGAGCTAGGGAGATCGACACCCACGATTGAGGAGAGGAGTTTTATAACATTGATGGATACTAGAGTAGAGGATTCATGCCATACTATTTCGACATCCAGAGTACAGATGAGGATGGATTCATCACCCATTATATCACACTCTTGTATTGGGCACCCATTGTTTCAATGGTCACACATACCCCACACAGTTCGAGCTAGCAACACTTCTAGACAGTTTAGTATCTCTTTTTTTGTACCCATACATGGTATCAGATTCACCAGTTTGTAACAGATTGATCTCCTAAAACAGATTGATCTCATATGTCATTTTGGCCTTTTGAAGCCGTTAATATATCATCTCATCTCATCTCTCTCTCTCTCTCTCTCTCTCTCTCTCTCTCTCTCTCTCTCTCTCTCTCTCTCTCTCTCTCTCTCTCTCTCTCTCTCTCTCTCTCTGAAATGACATTGAGAAAATTCAGAAAAATGTTCTTATGTAGACATATGGGGATAAAAACCACAACACCATATTCAGTGATGCTATTGGAGACTAGACAAAGACCATTGCAAATGCTTGCTTTGCAAAGAATTCATAGAAATCTCTTGAAGGTGAAGTTGATGCCTAATAACCGTTTGCCTCACATAGCATGCGAGGTAGGATGTAAGCCGCAAAAGAACCACAAAAGCAAGTTTCTCACCTCTAGCCTTGTTGAGGACATCAGGAAATGGTTCTCTAAATGGAATGTGGGAGCATACGTGGACATGCATGAAGAGGAAGGTACCCAGCATGAGCACGAGCTGAATTTTGAACTACAATTACTTGAGGCCCTTCACAGCAGATGGAACAATGCAATGCACAGGTCCTAGTTTGAATACTATTGCAAGCACATAAACACGCGATACTGGGAAGAATACAAAACCGGGGAAACCCAAATACATATCAGGACACCCATGTCCTACCATGCGAGACGGGCCATCACCTTGATGCGGACAAGATCACACATGCTCAAAAGTGAAACGGGAGGATGGCTGAATATTGATGCAAACATGAGGAGATGCACTCCATGCAACTTGAATTCATTGGAAAATGAAGCACATGTAACCCTTGAATGTCCGGCATATGCGCACATTCGACTTTCCCCAACTTAATCAAGGATGTACTACATTTGAGGAGCTTCTCTCAAGAACACATCCCTCTCCAGTAGCACTAGGCATCTATCTTGCCAGAGTGCTAGAACATCACACCACACTCACAAACAAAATCACCACAGAATCATGACACGTCCCCTCCTTCACATGGGAAGGGGGGAGTCTCATACATGAGATTTTGGGTCCCATGGATCATTTTGGCCCCCCGAGGACGTAAATACATCATCATCATCATCATCATCTCTCTCTCTCTCTCTCTCTCTCTCTCTCTCTCTCTCTCTCTCTCTCTCTCTCTCTCTCTCTCTCTCTCTCTCTCTCTCTCTCCGCACATGGAATGACACCGGCGGAGATTGCGGCAGAGGATCCACAAGATTCTAGCACGACACCCAGAGTGTCGATCAGGATAGGCTTCATGCTACTGCTATATTGTATCATGGTGACACTTATCCCCACTTTGTACCTTTATGGCATGATACCATTGCTCAGCCTACCAGCCACCCATAGGAGTCGGTAGCACTCCTATCAGTTTTTTGTTTGTAGTTTTCTTTGTTTTGTACCCAGACTTGGTACTAGACTCATCATTGTAATCAGTTGGTTTCATAGGTCATTTTGGCCTTTTGTAGACGTTAATATATCATTTCATCATTTCATTTCTCTCCCTCTCTCTCTCTCTCTCTCTCTCTCTCTCTCTCTCTCTCTCTCTATGGGAGATACAGGTCGCCCCGAGGGGGCTGCTCTTTCAAGCACAATAGGGTGTTGCGCTGGCCCCGAGATATCCCTTACAGGGGGCCGTGCGTCATACTGTTAGCTACAAAGACAGGCGCCCTGAGGGGCTGATTTATTGCGTGTACAGAATGGGGGCTATGCTGCCAACAGCTATTCCACAGAGGGGGTGGCGAGCCTCACTGTTACAGCAGGTCTAAGGGGCAACGAAGGGGCGTGCCTTCTGTTTTCATTGGCACCCGTGTGAGGTTCTCGTTCAGGGCTTCCTCGCGAATACAGCAGGGAAGAGCAGGTCAGGTAATCACAGAGAGCTCCATGGAGGCTCTGGCAGACTGTATACAGTTCGCCGCGAGCTGACCCAGCAGGGGACCGCGGGTTGTTTTTGATGCTCAGGCCGTGAGACCTCCCCTCAGCGGAGGCCGCATGCCATTTGATATTGTTGACAGGTGCAGGTAACGAGAGTGAACACAACAAGGGGCTGAGCCTCTAGGTCTTTGGTTGAACTCATTGAGCGCCCGCAGTGGGCTATGGCTGTGAACATACCCGCATCGGGTTGTGGGTGTTCCATTGCCGTCCGGTCTCTCAGCTGTGTGTTTAGTGTGGCCGTCTTGTGATGAAGGTCATGAGCGCAAACCCAGCGCTTCCCGAGAGCTCTAGCCCCTCCCCCTTGAGTGGTTTGCATGCAATGGCATCACCAGCAATGAAGAAATCAATTTCTTCAAGTTTATGACTACCAGCAAGAGGTTAGCAAGCATGAAAAAGGAGATGAAGGCATACAAGACAGAGATGGAAGAGTGGAAGATAGAGAAGGCAGTCTTTCTTCAGTGGAAAATCGGTGAGGCCGAGCTTCGAACCGTGGAGAAAATGGAGCATCGGGCCGAAATTGAAGACCTCAAGAATCAGATTTCAGCCCTCAAGAGAGACCTAGCCGAGGCAAGAGCCAATGGTGGACTAGAAGAGGGAGAAACCCAACCCTCAGTGATAGAAAAACTTAAGGTAATCAAAGAGCAAATGCAAGCCATTAAGGAAGAGGAGAAACAATAGGAAGCAAAAACGTCTTCATGGACAGATATGATTACCGAAACCCATAAGAAAGTGGAGGAAGCGGAGAAGTGGATTTCGGTCGCAAAGAAGGGCAAAGGCAAGGCGGTATCAATACCCACTCCCACCATCATAAACATGACACGTGAGGAGGAACAACGAAGACGTATGAGGGACTTGCATGTGAGGGTTACCGGCTTCAACGATCGGGACAAAAATTAAAATTGATGAGAAAGTACAGGAGCTCATGGTACTAATGGGGATGCAAAAAGCGACGCACACAAGAGCATGGAGAGTTGGTAAGATAAGTGGAGGCACGGGGGAAACATCGAGAGGAAGAGCTCCCATATTGCGCTTCCCCTCTATTGAGGAGGACTTTTTGAGGAGGCCAACTCTCAAAAAGACTGGTATCTTCCTTGGTGATGATCTCACCCTCTCACAGCTTGCCCACATGCAAGAAGTCATGCCAGAGATTAGGGCCGCAAGAGAAAAGGGGAAGACAGCTTTTTACAAAAAAGGAAGAGTGGTCATTATGGAGAGAAACCCTATAAGACGGTGCGAGACCTATGGGACCACACTCAAGATGGTAGTTTGGAACTGTAATGGTTTTATAGACTTGATGTAGGGGCCTTTGAGGACAGCTTCAGAGATAGAGATATTGTTTTCTACTCAGAGACTCATCAGGCTCCAGGACAGTTGATGCCGCATATATCAGGAGACAGCTGGGAGACAGCTTGCCGAACATGCACCACATCTGAGCATGGGACTAGAGGATCAGGAGGTGTAGCAGTTCTTTTCAGAGAGGAGCTCCAGCCACTACTGCACATAGTTCGGAGAGATGATCAGGCCAGATACATGCCGGTGAGGCTGAGGGCAGAGACGGGACGTTTCTTGTACATCGCCATATCCTATTTTCCTCCCAACACTTCAGTATATGCTTCACCCAGACGACAATCTCCTTACTCTGTACTTGATGATGATATTTGGGAGTTCTCCAAGGATGGAGACATCATACTATTGGGGGATTTCAATGCCCGTACAGGCAATTCAGAGACGGTTTTCTGTGACACCTCAGCGGAGATGCTCAGAGAGCTAGAGCTAGAGGAGATGGGGCTTGAGAGCAGAGTTACCGGGGAACGCCCCCTAGCCCACGTTCCGACGTTCTGGGGGGCAATTCCCTTCCCGAACGTTCCGAAACGTCCCGGAACGTCTGACGTTCCAAGTGGCCAGTGCAAACCGGAATGGCCGTTCCGGAACGTTCAGGAACGCCCCCGGAATGTTCCGGAATTCCCCTGGAACGGCCAACGGCTACAAACAAAGTTGGCAAAAATTGGAAAAATTGAAGTAAATGTTTGGGCTTCTTTTTGAAGTGTGCAAGGCCTCAAGGACTCATAAAATGCACCCCCCTCCCCCTTTCTCTCCACAAGCTAATCCTCAAGGGTCAAGCTCTCTCCCTCTCACACTCTCAAGATCTCTCCCTCTCAAGACTCACTCTCTCAAGGCTCAAGGCTTCAAGCCTTCAAGCTCTCTTCCTCTCCCTCCCACTCTCTCAAATCTCTCCCTCTCCCTCTCACTCTCTCGAGTCTCTCCCTCTCACTCTCTCAAGCTCTCTCTCTCTCATCTTCATCTAGTCATAGCAAGGTTGAATGGTCTTCAACACGAGTTTTTTGTGAGTATTAGAGTCAAAGCACTCTAATACTCCTTGTATTTAAACACAAGGAGCTAAAAAATGCACTATTAGGGTGTTTTCTAACCTCCCGTTCTGCGCCTTTCCCGATCCGGACCCCTAGCCGTTCCCCCGTTACGCGGGAATCGCGTCGCCGTTCCTGTTCCGCGTTCCGGGTAACTATGCTTGAGAGATGCTCACACGACAGAGAGCACACAGTATGGGAGATACCTCAGGCAGATGACAACTACTCACAGTTTAGCCATACTGAATGGCTTACCGACATTCCCATCATCTACAGGTTTTACTTGTTTTCCACACACAGACATGGGGCCAGTACTGTAGACTATGTTCTGACACATCCGAGCTTTATCTCTCACGTTCAGAATTTTACAATGGAGCCCAGACCCGTTGGGATAGCAGTAGATCATACACTTTTGACATTATCAGTCTCCTTTGAGTACAATATATCTCAGGCCTCACGGGGTGGTAGACATCCACGCTATACTTTTACACCAGAGACTGACTTAGTCTATGCAGAAAAGATACGTAGACTTTTATGCGCATCAGAGCCAGTATAAACTGTGGAGGAGATCACATCTATGCTGACAAAGACATTACATGGGGCAGCGACAGAGATATATCCACACACTCAGCATGGTCAGAGACGTCGTTCTAAGCACATGCCTCAGAACAACTGGTATGATGAGAAGTGTCGACAGAGGAGAGCTCGGATCCAGTAGGAGCTTGCATTGGGAGAGATCACCTATAGACAGTCTCGTACTGCTACACGACGACTAGTACGACGGAAGCGAGCTTTCTTAATCCAGATGGAGCAACATTTATATCAGCTCTTCCTTAGTAGAGATTCAGGAGAGGCTTGGCCTCTATTCCATGAGCAGTTCCCCCCACCAGTAATTACTTCTACGGAGATATGGGGGCAGTAAGCAGCATCATTATACATTGTACTTGGAAAGCCACCACTACCTGATCCACCACAGCCATGTCCGGCTACAAGCACCTTCTTTACCACTGAGGTGGTAATGGAGGCCATTGACACGACGAAGACCAGACGGGCACAGGATCATGAGGGTTTCGTAGTAGAGCACATTATACATGTTGGCGACTTGTTGGCAGAGATGCTTGCACGGTTGTTCAACCGTGTCATGTGCGAGGACTTTCCTGAGTCTTCGAGATTGTCTACTATTGTACCTATCTCCAAGACAAGAGACCCCACAGTGCCGGGAAATTACCGCACTATCATGGTAGGACACACATTGGCACGGTTGTATGCATCCATCCTTGCACATAGGCTGAGCAGTTGGGTAGAGATTATAGGCATACGGGCACCTGGACAGGAGGGTTTCAAGAGGGGTTTCTCCACACTGGATCATATCTTTACACTCAGTGCTATCATTGAGGAGTCTCGAGCACATGGTAGACGGATATATTGCAGCTTTATGGACTTCCGCAAAGCTTTTGACACAGTACCGAGGGCCAGATCGATGCACCAACGACTAGAATTGGGGTACCCAGAGAACTGATATGGGAGATTATGGCATTGTACAGTTCAATGAAGGGTCATGTACGGACACCAGAGGGGATATCTGACATAGTTCACTCCACTATCAGACTGAAACAAGGATGCCCATTGTCCTCTATTTTATTTGGTATGTATGTTGATGAGGTCTCTGATTATATTGACATAGGAGGAGATAGAGGTGCTCCACTTGCAAGGACATGGATCCCTCTTTTACTGTATGCTTACTATATCGTGTTGATAATAGACTCACCAAAGGGTATGTAGAGACATTTGGACGCATTGCATAGTTTTGCAGAGGATAATGGATTGTTTGTGAACCCTGGTAAAACCAAGGTCATGGTATTTAATACCACGCCACAGTAAGTCAAGAAATCAGCACCTACATTCACATATGGTCAGGACAGTATGGAGTACACTGATGCATACACATATCTTGGGGTGGTCTTTAGTGGACCGAGGTTCACACTGAAAGTGGCAGCAAACACTAGATTGACTCGTGCCTATGCAGCTCTAGGCGGTTTAGAGAGGATTTGTTCGCAGGTTCAGTTCCATGAACCTCGAACAAAGCTCTAGCTCTTCGACACTTTGGTCGCTTTAGTTATGCACTACAAGGTTCAGGTTTGGGGACCATCTGTTGACAGTGTTGGATAGAGTAATATGGAGAGGCCCTTGGTATCTATGATTTCTAGGCTAATTAGAGCCAAGACCTCAGTTCCACATGAAATCATACGAGCAGAGCTGGCTGCCCCACCTATGGAGATTGAGGCACTTACCAGATCAGTATCATTTCTACACAGCTTATGGGACACCACCAGGGACAGTTATGCTAGGCTTGCTCTTGAGTCATCTAGACAGCTGGCATTACAGGGAGATACATCATGTTGGTATGCACAGATCAGCTCACGGTTTCAGAGGCATGGTTTCAGCATGGACAGGCTGCCCCCTTTCCAGTATTCTCTGGATGCACCATCTTTGGCTCTTACACGGATGGAGATTACTAGACTCATTGGGCAGGATCCTTTCCAGCTTGATACCACGAGGACATGGATAGAGCCAGCATGTGAGTTGGGTACGAAGAGGGCTTTCTATAGAGAGCATCTTCTCCAACTCACGACAGACGGATTTGTGACACGGCCCAGCTACATGGACACACATCTATCTCATGGGTTACGATGTGCCATAGGCCAGATACGCACATCTTCACACGAGCTTGGGATTCAGACAGGTAGATTCAAAGGCATACCAGCAGACAAGAGGATATGTCAGTTATGCCATGCAGAGCCAGAGACAAAGTTTCAATTCATATGTCACTACACAATCTACTATGAGATTCGGGGATGTTTTCACTGTCTATTCAGAGATGGTTTTGACTCCTTAGATAGAGTCATGAGATATCACGATCGGAGATGTCTCGGATTATTTCTACTTGAGATACATAGACATAGAGACTCTCTATTGAGAGGGAATAAACAAAGACAGTTCCAGAGACGCATCTAAGATTTCTTTAGTCCGAGTACCACAGTGACAGAGGGGGCACCACCACCACAAAGCTCGGTTCCCACCCATACACACACCAGTGGTACTCTCATTGATCAATCCATAGAGTTGGGGAGATTGAGACGACTACGAATGAGGAGGGGAGCCACGCAACACCGACGGAGATTGCGGCAGAGGATCCACAAGATTCTAGCACGACACCCAGAGTGTCGATCAGCATAGGCTTCATGCTACTGCTATATTGTATTATGGTGACACTTATCCCCACTTTGTACCTTTGTGGCATTATACCATTGCTCAGCTTACCAACCACCCATAGGAGTGGGTAGCACTCCTGTCTCAGTTTTTAGTTTGTAGTTTTCTTTGTTTGTACCCAGACTTGGTACTAGACTCACCATTGTAATCAATTTGGTCTCATAGGTCATTTTGGCCTTTTGTATACGTTAATATATCATTTCATTTCATGATCTCTCTCTCTCTCTCTCTCTCTCTCTCTCTCTCTCTCTCTCTCTCTCTCTCTCTCTCTGTGGCAAGAGAACATGGCGGGCTGCTGAGCGCCACTGTGAAGCGACCTCTCTCTTCTGAGCACATGGCGGGCTGCTGAGCGCCACTGTGAAGCGACCTCTCTCATCTGAGCACATGGCGGGCTGCTGAGCACGAGGGTGAAGCGACATCTCTCTCCTGCAGCAGCACGAGGTCTCTCTCTGGCGGGCTGCTGAGGGCGAGGGTCAGGTAGGGTTCTCTCTCTCTCTCTCTCTCTCTCTCTCTCTCTCTCTCTCTCTCTCTCTCTCTCTCTCTCTCTCTCTCTCTCTCTCTCTCTCTCTCTCTATCGCATAAAGAGTTTTATGTTTGGTCAATGGACCCCGGAATCCGACCATCGCACCTTATGTATTGACCTTTCATGTGGAGAAGCAACTAAGCATGATTATCTCAGCCAAAGGAAAGAGAAGTTATCACTATGTATGGATTTCAAACGGGCACCAATGTACATTGAAATGGTTGAGCAAAAATTATGGATGACAAAGCTTCAATGTGATGCACCATTGGAAACTAAATGGGAAGCTTTCAAGAAAGCTATTTGTTCTTGTGCGGAAGAATGCTTTGCCATAAAGCATCTCCATGGTATCAACAAAGATAGATCACGCAAAAGGTGGTTTGATAAAGAATGTCAAGATGCTCGAAAGTCCTTGATAAAGCTTGATGCAACTATGGACAAAGACAACTATCAAAGTCATTTGCATACATACAAGGCATTGATTCAAAAGAAGAGAAGAAGATGGGAAGTAAAGCAACAAGAATTTCAAGTCCAAGAAAAGGCACATGCATGTGGA
>NC_140937.1:50110305-50242473 GCF_014529385.1 Adiantum capillus-veneris
TCCCCATCTTCCCGATCACCTTCTCCAGAAAAGCTCTCCCCTATTCTGCTACAGCAAGCTATTGTGCAACAGACTCAGCAAAGAATCATGGAGCCACTAGCTAGTGTTCTGGCCAAGGTGAACATCAAGTTCCCTACCTTCAAAGGGCTTTCTTCAGAAGATGCTGACGACCATGCAAGAAGATTTGTATCTCTCTGTAGGGGATGTGGGCTGAACAAAAAAGATGCTTACTTGGTACTATTTCCATCCACCTTGGATGGCCTAGCAGATAAATGGTACAGCCAATTTGCAGAGAACCATTTTGCAACTTGGGCAGCCTTAAGACAGCAGTTCTGTGCAGCCTTCAGGCCGGGTGACTACCAGGAGAAGGTGTTGGATGAGTTGGCCAACATGGTGCTCAAGCCTGAGGAGACTTTTGAGGAGCTTATGACTAAAACTAAGTCACTGGTGGCCAAGCTTCCCCAACAACCCAGTGAATTCATGGTTAAAAAGTGGGTGGAGAAGGCGCTTCCCAAAACTTCTCAGCAAAAACTCCGAGAGAGTCTCCGACCCGACGTCACTCTCGACGAGTTCATCGCAGCTGCTACTAGAATAGAGGGGGCTAGGAAGCTCTTCAACAACTCTCCTCAAATAGATACTCCCTTTGTGTTCTCTGAAGGTAGTCCTACTGATCCTTTAACTTCTTTACGCAGGGAACTGGAAGCCCTAAAGCTACAACAAGCTCTTCAAGAGGAGAGGTCCTTCTCTCTTAGACAAGAGAAGCCTACACATAATGAGGCATTGGAACAGATTAAGCGCGAGTTAGAAGAGCTCAAGTGTCAGCAAGAGACTAAGGCATGGTTGTGTATCTCCATCGATGATCCGCTCTCCAAGGCACCCCCCACAGAATCCCCCTTCGTTTACTGCCACTTCTGTTATAAATCTAAAGACATGAAGAGATAAGGATTGTTACACCCTAGGAAGCGACAAAGACCCAACTGCTTGGTCCTTCTCTGTAAACAAGGGCTATAGCGCCTGCATCCCAACAAGGTGCTCACCCTACGGCCATCAAAACCAGTTGCCTCCTCTGCTGACAACACCCCCTATGCAGCAAGGTATGCACAACACTTTGCACCCCACAGCTTTTATCATGCGAGTCCTCCCTCATTCCTCAAAGTTTCCTACACCTCGGCTTCCAACTCCATGCAGCAACCACCTCCGTCCCCCGTTTCGTCCTTCCAATCGGCCATACTCTGCTACAGACGCGGAGAATATGGGCATTATCAGAGCAAGTGTCTCTTTACCCGAGGGGTCCCCCCCTTGTCGTCATTGCCCTGATTCGAAGGATCACTACAGTATAGGCCCAAGCAAAGGGCATCCACGTCTTCAGCTCTCGACTCAGAACCAGCCCAATTCACCTTTTCGACGATAAATTTGATTACTGTGAACACCGTGCCTCAACCTTCACCTGCTACTCATGTGGTTAAGCCTCTGCAAGTGGAGGAGCCTGCTGGTGTCCTTACTCAGGCACAAAGAGCAGCTCTTGGTCTCAGTCTACCCACAGGTCCACATCGCCAGTCTCCACTTCCTCAATCTGGTCTACCTGACCCAAAGGACAAGTCCTTCCCAATTGCTCAGAGCAAATCAACTTCCTTGTTATCTGACATTGATGGAGCCTTCTTAGAAGCAGTGGCTGACTTGGAACAGATTAAGGTCCCAAAGGGAGCCCAGTTCGAAGGCGCCAAGCCCACAGCAGAAGCCATCTTGAAAAATACTTTTCAGCAGGTGTCACTATACGACATGCTAAAGCTTGACGCAACACTTAGAAGTGACACCCTGTCAATCATTCAGTCTCTGTACCCGGGGGCTGGGCCTAGTGGCGGGCACCTCCCTGTACAGCCCTCAGAGTCTTATTTGATTTCCTATCCAACTGCTCCACTCACCAATTATAAAAGTCCTCGCCTCACTGTATCTATTCTTGGACAGCAGCTATCCGGCGTCATCGTTGATGGTGGATCTGGAATCAATTTGATGCCCGAATTCACTATGAGGGCCTTAGGTCTACAGCCTACCCGACCTGCTCCTTTCACTGTTACATTGGCTGATCAGAGAATAGTCTACCCAGTGGGCATAGTCGACAAGGTACCTCTGAATGTACAAGATTTCACTTTTGACTTAGATTTTGTGGTAGTTCATCTTCCCCAGGTAGAGGGAGGTTATCCCTTGCTGATTGGTAGGCCCTGGTTGCGACATACGAAAGCACTTCATGACTGGGGAAACGACGCCATGTGGATACATACCCCTGGCTCTCCAATGCAACAAATTCGTCTCGAAGGAGGCATGGATGCGGTCGTTCAGCATAGCTCTTTGTCAGTAGAGTCCAACCCTGACTTGGAACAGTCGGTCCCTCCTGATGGGTCCGATGAAGACCTACTGCAGTGGTTAGAAGCTACATCTTCGATGCCATGCTATGTAGTCTCTCTTCAACCCTTGACAACAGATTCACCCTCTTCCCCTGATCCTACACTTGAAGCCAGTAATCCTAGTCAGCCAAGTGCGCCAGAACGATGTGGGCCAGTCTCTGATGACCATCCTTCACAGGGTCCATTGATTGAAACCATCGGCTTGGGTGAGCCTATAACCCACCATAGAAGGGGGAAAAAGTCTCCCTTGCAAGAGTTGGCCAACACCCCACTTCCCTCCTTAACCTCCATTCCATCTGAATCTCCACCCATGCCGGAGCACTTTGAGGTATCTGAGGACTTTACCATTCGCAGAGCTTCCATCAGGATGGTTGCAGGAAGAGTATGCAGATTTCAACATTGATCAAACGCCAGCTCATAATGTCCAGAAGCTCACAGAGGCGGCACGGTCTTCTATTCTGACGCAGCCTCGCCCACTGCACTGCCTGACCCAGTCAGAGAGGTCAACCTAGGCGGCCCGACAACCATCAGCCCACATCTTGTTAGCCGCTTGGTTATGGGATCATCCCGCTATACTCGACCAGGTAATCTCTTTCATGCACTCTTTCAAGGAAGTGTTTGCCTGGTCTTACCACGATTTGAAGGGAATTCCAGCAGAGCCAGGAGTCCACACAATTCCTCTGGTTGAGGGGGCTAAGCCAGTCAGAGGAAGGGCTTACAAACTGAATCCCAAATATGCAGAAGCAATCAAAATCGAGTTGGAGAAAATGCAAGAAGCAGGTATTATTGTACCAGTAGAGCACTCAGAATGGTTGTCCCCTATGGTTATTGCCCCAAAGAAGCAGTCCAACAAAATTCGAGTTTGCGTTGACTACCGGGGTTTGAATAAGGTCACAATACCGGATGGATTTCCAACCCCTTTCACTGAGAGAGTCCTTGAAGATGTCGCTGGCCATGTACTATATAGTTTTATGGATGGGTTCAATGGCTACAATCAGTTAGGAATACATCCTGACGACCAAATCAAAAGAGCTTTTGTGACTCCCTGGGGTATTTTCATCTACACTAGAATGTCTTTTGGGCTTAAAAATGCACCGCCTTCTTTCAATCGCATAGTATATCTCATCTTTTGTCCTCTGCTTACTGATCACCTTCGCATATGCATAGTATATCTCATCTTTTGTCCTCTGCTTACTGATCACCTTCGCATATTCATGGACGACTTTTCCACCTTCTCGGGTGCTCAATGTTCGACCCCACTGGAAAATCTAAAGGAGCATCTTGCTCAGCTCTCTGCAGTCTTCCTCAGGTGCATAGAGGCACGTTTGAAGCTCAATCCGAACAAGTGTCATTTTTTGGTCACCAAGGGCACACTGTTGGGCCATCTGGTGTCTGCTCAAGGTTTAGCACCTGACCGAGAGAAGATAGTGGCCATCTTGAAGTTACCTCCTCCCATAAATCCCAAAGGTGTTCAAAGCTTTGTGGGTCACACCGGCTATCATCGCAGGTTTATACGTATGTATGCACAGGTGGCTCAACCATTGATCCGGCTCACCAGTGCTGCTGTTCCCTTCCAGTGGTCTACACCAGAGGATGAAGCATTTGCATACCTCAAAAAACGCCTCACTGAAGCGCCCATTCTAGTTGCCCCGGATTGGGCCCTACCTTTTCATGTGCATACAGATGCCAGTCTGCTGGCTGTGCGTGCTGTGCTGTGCTGACTCAGCCTGGCAAAGAGTTCAACTTGGATCGCCCTGTACATTATGCAAGTTGCCTACTCACCAAAGCAGAGCGCAACTATAGCACCAGAGAGAGGGAAGGTTTGGCTATAGTATATGCTCTACACAAATTTCGGCACTATTTGCTAGGGGTCCACTTCACAATTATTACTGATCACCATGCCTTGCGCTATCTGCTTAATAAGCCACAGGTCGCAGGTCGAGTATGGTGGTGGCTCCTCCTATTCCAAGAGTTTGATTTTGAAGTGGTACTCCGTCCTGGTAAGCAACATGTAATGGCTGACCACCGCTCTCGCATTCACACAGGTGAAGAAGCTACCGGAATTGCGGACGACTTTCCCGATAGCAGTCCTTTTAAGATAGATACAACACCGGAATGGTACGGCGAGGTCTTACATTTTCTATCTACTGGGTTGTACCCAGAGAATGCATCTCCACTGCAGAAGAGGAGATTGCTGTTGAAGTGCAGGCCTTTCACTTTGTTTGGGGGCCCGCTCTATAAATCAGGACCAGATGGTGTGCTGAAGCGTTGTGTCTCGCCTCATGAGGTGGAGGATGCCCACACTGGTCCCACTGGTGGCCATTATCCTGGTCACATCACTGCCCAGAAGATTCTACAGAGTGGTCTGTGGTGGCCCTACATTTTTAAGGATGCAATAGCATATTCTAAGGTTTGTGATGTGTGCCAGCGATGTGGGCCGAAGCCGAGTAAGCAATCCAACCGTCCTCTGCAGGTCTCGATGGCGTGGCTACCTTTTGAGAGATGGGGTTTGGACTTTGTGGGACCAATATATCCCCCGGCCCAACCAGGTAATCCCAAATATCTGCTAGTGGGTACAGACTATGCAACAAAGTGGGCAGAGGTACTAGCGACAGTAGATTGCACTGGCAACACAGTGGCCAAATTTTTATATGAAAATATTTTATGCAGATTTGGCTGTCCCTTGGAGATCACCAGTGATAGGGGTAGTCATTTTGTCAATGACATGATCTCAACTTTGCTGGAAAATTACAAGATTTTTCACCGCAATTCGTGCTCCTATTACCCTAGAGCCAATGGGCAGGCCGAGAGCACCAACAAGGTTCTGATCGCCCTACTACGGAAAGCATGTCATCTCCATCCAGCATCTTGGGCTCAAGCTGTGCACGGTACCCTTTGGGCATACCGCACATCTTTCAAAGCAACAACTAATCACACGCCTTTTCAACTGGCTTACGGTTTGGAAGCCATAGCTCCTTTTGAGTTCAACTCCGGATCCCCTAGAGTGGGCAGTCTGCGTGCAAGTTCGGGTATGGAATGTGCTTCTATATCTCGTCTCACCTTATTGGAGGAAAGCCGCCGCTTAGCTTCACATGCTCTGCAAGCGGAGCAACTTCGTCGCAAAGCGTGGCATGATCGCCACCTCGGAAAGCCGAAAATAACGCAAGGCACACTAGTGCTACTCTATCAAGCAAAATATTTGAAAAAAGCAAAGAAGCTGGTTCCAGCTTGGCAAGGGCCCTTCAGAGTACAGGAGATTTTACCACAGGGGGCCATCCAGTTAGTCACTTTGGATGGCGTTTCTTTGCCATTGGTAAATGGCTCCAGAATCAAGTGCTATTACTCCTCTGAGTAAAGGGTCTGCAACTATTCCGCCATCTGTAGGTTCTATGTCCCATCTCTCTACTTCCCACTAGCTTTCCACCAGAATGAATCTGTTACTGTCTAGGGTTCTGCTATCTGTAAGTTTCCGCCTTTCCTCTAAGATATCTTTTCTCCACTAAGTCCTGGTAATTGGGTATTATATGGAACTTCTACAGTTCAGTCACTCCTCTAATTGTTTCTATCTCAGTGTTATTTGCGGTTAAGTATCAAGGTCCTTCCAGTTAAGCTTTCAGTCAAGCTTCTCGTCGGAGTGGGTTTGTTCAAACTTGGGTTTGTTCAGTTTGAAAAGTGGAATCTGCTTGGAAACTCTGCTTAGATGGCGATTTTTACAGTGAACAAGGTGTAATAAAGAATTTGATGAGACTCCCAATGCACTACTGTCTATGAAAAGAATATCAAAGACCTCTTGATTCCAATAGCAGCAAAAACCTTTGGTGCCATTAAAATTTCAGTTTTGCTGCAGGGACCTTAATCTACTAATACCCTTCTTTATTTGGAGTCAAAATTTGCCCTCTCTTTGTATCTGCTAGAACTTTGTACCTGCTCAAAAAGTATCCTCTCGTTGTATCTACTAACACTTTCTACCTTCTCTTCGCATTTTTTAACATGTCAACACTTTGTACCTGCTCACACTCCTAAGCCGTTAACCGACCAGTCTCTCAAACCCTCGCCCTACCTACCCCTTGATGCTCGCCCCTCTCCTCTCCCACACCCCTCTCGCCCCTACCCTGTACCCTCACTTAAAACCCCCTCTCGCCCCTATCCTAACCTCTATCCTAACCTCTATCCTAACCTCTCGCCCCCTACCCTCTCCTACACCCCCTCTCGCCCCCCCACCCTCTCCCACAACCCCTCTCGCCCCTATCCTCCCTCTCGCCCCTATCCTAACCTCTCGCCCCCTACCCTCTCCCACACCCCCTCTCGCCCCTATCCTCCCCTCTCGCCCCTACCCTCTCCCACACCCCCTCTCGCCCCTATCCACCCCTCGCCCCTACCCTCTCACCACAGCACCCTCTCGCCCCTAACCTCCCACTTTCGCCCCTACCCTCTACCCCTGCCCTGCTCTGGTTCGAATTTACCCGACCCTAAATTACTCGCCCCAGCCTAACGATTTAGCAGAAGAAATCCAACTTGGTCTGCATCCGATTGGGAAATTTTGCAGGGAAATCTAACTTGGTCTGCATCTGACTGCTTTCCCATCACTTGGCTACTCAGTGCTTTTCCATCACTTGGCTACTCAGCGGCTTTGTTTGTCATCCGTTTGTCATCCGACCTCACCATGGCAGGGGGTAGCAAGCAGGAGAAACAGCAAGAAGGAAGTAGCAAGAAAAAGGTAGAGTTGAAGAGGAGGAAAGCTCTGGTTGAAGAATCAGAGAGCGAAGCAGATGAAGTATCTGCAAGCAGCAGCAGCCATGACATAGATGACTTTACCTCCAGTGATCCAAGTGATGAGAGCTACAAAGCAGACTCAGCAGCATCTGATGATTCAGATGTAAATTCAGAGTCAGGTGCTTCCAGTGATCAGGAGGAGCACTCAAAGGTGGCTCAGAAAAAAGAAAAGCAGCAAATCATCACTCATGAAATCAAGAGGCCTGCTTCTTCAAAAAATCGCATAGCATTTTCCTTACATTTTCATATGGAACAACCTCGACCATCTCTCAGTGAGGTACTTTCGACTGCTCATCTACGGACTCTGGGCCTCACAGCATTGGCTGATGCAAATTTACCTGATACTGTTCCAACAGAATTCATACATCAATTGTTGAAAAACTTTCCAAAGGTCCGGGGTCACAAGCTAACAGCTACAAGGCTTGGCCATGCCATGGGTATGACCAACTTTCCAGTTGTGAAGTCTACTACTCGCACTTTCTCTTTGTTGTCCAAGGATGCGACAATTCAAGCATGTCAAGAGCTATTGAGCTCGGATCACCCAAATTATGAGCGAAACAGACGGCTTCTCGCAATCTTCAGGTATTACTTTCTAGCTCGGGATGCCAAAGAAGACAAGGTTCAAATAGATATTCTCACTACATTCTCCCACTGCGACGGGCTATACTGTTTAATCCACACTATCCCATGTGGATTCCACCAAATTCTCTTCACCTCTTTGCAGTCTAGGGCTAAAAGATTTCGGGCCCAAGTGCAGTCTGTGCAGTTAACTTTTAGATGTTTTGCGGCACCTCTCTTGGCATGGATCATAAACATACCTATTAACATAAATGAAGTGGATGAGGAACAGGGAACCTCAAAAGGGAAAAGGAAAACCGTGAGCATGCAGGTTGACCCCACAGTCACCAAGAAAAAGAAGATCAAGGCGAAAGTGATGAAGGATACAGTGAAGTCTCTACTCTCCTTGCCAGTTTCTGAGAGCCAGCAGACTAGGGTACATCTTCAGCGTCATAGGTCTACTTCTACACCTGGTTCTGCTGTGCCGGCACCAGTCTCTACTGCCGCTCCTCAGGAGAGGATGGTCACTTCACCCCTACAGGATCCTCTTCCTTCTTCTCCCATCTTCACTCATACACCGGTCAACATATCACTCGCTCCACCTACAACAACAATCTCGAAGGCACCTACTACACCAAGTGTCCCTACTTCTAGCTCCCCGACTGTGCCACCAACTGCACCTACTTCTAGCTCGCCGACAGCGCCACATGTGCATCCTCCAGCATCACATCGATCTGAGGGATCTTCAAGTAGGACCGACTCCACTTCTCTGTTTCAGCTTTCAGAGAAGTTGCTTCAGGACTCCAGAGCTGCTATTGCCACCATCGAGCTAGGTGTGGAGCAGCTAGCTGCAACCCACCAGCATCACTCGGCCACATACGCAGTGATGGAGGGATCTCTGCGAGTTGCCGAGAGTGCCATCGCAGATCGAGATGCAACGATTTTTGCACTACAGCAAGCATTGAAGATAAAGTCGAGGATTATTGATGACCTAAAAGCACAGGTGCACGGATTTCAAGAAATGCTTATGTATGATAACAGGCCTACCCAGGCTCCCGTGGGATATGGATGGACTAGGCCAGGAATACAGGTCCAAAATCCAGCTACCTTTGCAGCGCCAGCAGGTCCCTCTCAGCCCTCTCAGCAGTTCATGGGACACTACCCAGCAGGTCCCTCTCAGTCCTCTCAGCAGTTCATGGGACACTATCCACAGCCGCACGTCTAGTACTTCACTCAGCAGGGGTCTCAGGTCCACATGCCACACATGCAGAGCCAGAGTGTTCCTTGCTGTGACGGTGTTGCTGGTGCACACCACCATGGTTGCGTTACTAGGCGTCCGGAGTTCACTTCAAGGCAGGTGCTCCCATCCGCTGTGCAGCAGATGGCTGCTACAACCACAGGAAACCAGGTTATGCAAAGCACAGTACAGCAACCGCATAGTTACACTATCGATCTGATGGCTCCTCCCGATCCGGATACTTCTGGAGCAGTAGTGGGGACGACACTTTCCATTGGGTGACAAGCCTGTGCTTTTACCTCATCTTTCATTGTACATATAGTTACTTTTGCAGTTTCATTCAGTTTTGGCTAACCGAGACGGTGACCAGTCTTGTGGCGGGCAACCTGTAACCTGCTACAGTGTCACTTCACAGGACAGGCAGTTGGACAGTTAGCTACAGTTGGTCTGGTTCACACTAGACGGACCCTTTGGGCTGGGAGTGACACGTGGTAGGGTACCTACGGTGGTCTGGTGGACATCGTGGCCAGGTCACCACCACCACTCAGTTTGGAGATAGACTTAGCTGGCTGGACATTTATGGGCCGTTGGTGGCTCTTATGGTTGTACATATCAGTAGTCGTTTTGGACAGTTCTATCTTATCTTGCACTTAGTCGTCTAGAGAGAGTCTTACACAGAGCACTGCTTCACCATCCCTGCACATCTGAGCCTCGACACCCCATTTGTACCTGTGAGTCCTGGGCTGGAGCTGAGTGTGCTGCCACGCCTGAGTCTGTACATGGTTCCGTGAGCTAGTCGAGTCCATATGTTCTGGTCCACAGCTGTGTCTCTGTTGTTATCCATTGTTTCGGTGTTTCATTTGTTTGAGAGAGTTTCCATTTGTTGAGTGAGATTGTCACGCACATTGCACTGAGGGGCACCGACACTGTAGAGAGCACGACACATTATCCGCGCTACAGATATCACAGAGGGGTCTATCTCGAGCTCTTGCAGTGGGGTAGTACCTCAAAAGGGGGCTGCGAGCAGGTACATTTGGCGCCCTGAGCGGGCTTGTTGACTGCGCAGGTTATCTCCAGCAGGGGGTTATGTAGACGCTCTTTTCCTACGGGGGTTGAAGCTAGGGTAGACCCGCTGGGGACTGCATCACCTACATTCAGCAGGGTACATGCTCTGCGCCCTTCAGGGTTGCCTTCACTTGCAGGCATTCTCAAGTTGCCAGGGGCTGCGTGATATGAGCAGGACAGCTTTGGACAGTGTTGGGAGTTAAGACATCTGGCGCAAGGCCCTCTTATCACATGAGGTTTTACTGCATAAAAGCTGGACAGTAGCAGCTGGTGGTCAGTTACGCAGGAGGTCATCACATGCGTAGGTCGACAGACACCATACGTGTAGGTCGTCATTCTACGCGTAGGTCAGGCATCGTACATGTAGCTGGGAAGACATCATACGCGTAGCTCAGCTTCAGTGGAAAATTCTGTGTGCGAAATGGTAAGTAAACCGGATAAATCTCCTGAATGACAAAGCATGGAAGCAATCTCTTCTACACAAGACCCTGCTAAGAACACGGATGCCGTCAATGTCTCACATGTTTGCAAGTCGCGAGCAAAGGCAACCTTCATGCTCACGAACAAGCGGATGGCGCAGATGGAGAGGGAAATGAAGGAGTGGAAAACAGAGATGGAAGGATGGTGAAAGGAGAAGGCCAACCTCCTTCAGATGGTCTTCTGTAACATTTAATGGCCTAAAATCTTATGTGTAGCGGAAATTAGCATGAACATAGTGAGCATTTCATTAGAGTTGATTCCTAATGAGAATTACAAGAGTGCTTGGGTGGAGAGAGCAACAAAAAGCATAACACCTAGTTAGATAGCATCGACAATACTTTCAAAAGAGAGAGCAATTAAGCTATTGACAACAGTTGAGGACCGGATTTGCATGGAGCCGGTCCCCCCTCCAAAAGGCTTTGTATTATGGTTTCTCCCATCAAGAGAGACATTGTACAATACAATTCTTTGTGTTCCTTCAAGACTAGCTAGTGCAATGAAGATGGAAGCTTCATACACCAAGCAAAACACTTAATCAAACACAACTTGAATTATCCCCGTTCTCAGACCCAAGACCTCACACACCTTCGAAGATGGTGAGAGCTAGCAGGGTATGAGAGTAGATTGAGAGGAAAAAGAAGTATCTTACGAGAAAGAAGTACATCTCCTCACATAATCACTCATATTAGCATAGCTTAGCTTAGTAATTAGCTTGGTAGAGAAGATGAGCATGCATTGAAGCTTGGCTCTTGGTTGGATTTGCATCCACATGCCAAGAGAGTGTTGATGTAGGCTTCTATCTCACAAGCTTGGAGTAGGTGATGAGCTCTCCATTAAAGCTTGGGAGGAGATAGAGTATTTTCCCTTCACACATGGTCAAGTGTGAGAATGTGAGAGTGAATGCCAAGCAAAAATCAGCCCCCTCTCTCTCTTGGGCGAGCCCTAGCTGGTATGTTAGTCTGGCTTTTGCCTTATTGGACCCCCCCAGGTCAAGCCAATAGGGATTAAGCAGCATAAGTGATAGCCTTCTGACATGTGTCCCCCTTTCCCCTTTTGTGAGAGCTTTAGATAATTAAATAATTAAACTAAACTCTCATTGGACCCCTTTGCCTCCTGGCCAATAGGAATCAGGCAAGCCATAGGGCTCCTGAATGCTCATTGGACCCCTTGGGAGACTGCCCAATAGTCTTCTAGGACACTTAATTCTTATTGGTTTCTTTTATTAAATGTTTTTAAATTAATTAAACTAGATTTACTCTAGCCTAATTCTCATTGGTCCACTTCAAGGGTCTTCCAATAGGAATTGGGCATACCTTGTGGGCATCTGGCCTAGGGAGCTGACATGTGTCCCTCATTCCCTTTGTGTAAAGGGAGCCTGTGTGTGTGTGTGTGGCTTTCTCTCTCATCCCCTAGCTTTGGGGCTCGCCCCCTCCCATGTAGGGATGCAGAAAGACTTTTTGGGCACACACTAAGCATCCAATTTTCCCTAAGGTTGACCTTTGGACACAACCTTTGAATTTTGGAACCTTAGCATTTTGGAAGTCTTAATGGGCTGAACCTTAGGGTCTTTTTAGCCCGTTGTTTCACATGGCTCTTTTGCAGATGGCCCCCCCTTTGGATCCCTATTTTCCCTCCTTTGGATCCCTACTGTGGCCGGTCTGCTAACTTAACCAATATTCTAGCTTTTTCTCCCTTGGCACTTCCCCACATTAAATGATCAGTTTAATATGAGAAAATCATTTAGGAGAATTAGATATTGATTATTATGACATCTTCAATGAAGGCGCACAATGGAAGAAGGAGAAAGAGAGCCTTAACGAAGAAATACAGATACTCAAAGAAGAAGTCTCAACCCTCAAACAGGAGAACCCAAACGCCGAGATACGGACACTCAAAAAAGAAGTCTCGGCCCTTAAACAGGAGTTTGCTGATAGAGTAAGATGTGGACTAGAGGAAGGCGAATTTCAGCCCTCGGTAATAGATGAAATCAAGGAACAGGTAAGGATGATCACAGAGGAAGAAAAACTGAGTGTGGCAAAGACATTTTCATGGGCGGAGATGATAACAAGGACACAGAAAAAGGCAGACGAGGCCGAAAAATGGATTGAGGTCGCCAAGAAAGGGAAAGGCCAAGAAACTCCGTGTACACCGACGCTTATCAACATGACCCTCGAAGAGGAACAAAGAAGGCGGATGCAAGCACTGCATGTGAGAGTGACTGGTCTCAAGCACATAAACAATGTGGAGAAAGAGGTCACAAGCCTTACATCCATGATGGGGATGGAGAAGCCTCTGCACACAAAGGCATGGAGGGTAGGTAAGAAAAGCGATGGCACGGGAGAGTCTTCAAAAGGGAGAGCTCTCATACTACGCTTCCCCTCGTTGGCAGAGAAGAAGGAATTCTTGAGGAAGAGGCCTACTCTCAAAACGACAGGTATTTTCCTTGGTGATGGCCTGACTCTCTCACAGCTCGCACATATGAGAGAGGTAATGCCAGAGATTACAGCGGCAAGGGAGAAGGGAAAGATGGCCTTCTATAGAGATGGACGGGTAGTGATTTTAGAGCGGCGCACTGCATGACGGTGCGAGACATATAGGACCACGCTGAAGATGGCTACCTGGAATTGTAATGGGTCTATGAGGTTGGACATGGGTGCATTTGAGGACACTTTCAAAGACAAGGATATTGTATTCTTCTCAGAGACTCATCACGCCCCTGGACAGGTGATGCCACATGTGGTGGGATACAGATGGGAGAAAGCTCACAGGACAAATGCGAGATCTGAGCATGGGAGTAGAGGTTCAGGAGGAGTAGCAGAGCTATTCAGAGAGGAACTACAACCATTACTGCATATTGTACAAAGAGATGATCATGCTAGATATATGTGGGTAAGATTGAGAGCTGACACAGGTTGATTCCTATATATTGCCATATGTTACTTTCCTCCCAGTACATCAGTGTATGCTACATCCAAAGGGCAGTCGCCTTTCTTTATACTAGATGATGACATATGGGAGTTTTCTAGGGATGGTGATATCATTCTTCTAGGGGACTTAAATGCCCGAACGGGCAACTCACAGACAATCTTCTACGACACTTCAGATGAGATGCTTAGCGAGTTGGATGTGGGTGAGTTGGGACTTGACAGATGCTCAGATGATAGAGAGCAGACGGAATATGGGAGATACCTCATGGAAATGACGCCTACACATGGATTAGCTATACTTAATGGCTTACAGCGATTTCCTAGAGCAGCCGGTTTCACATGCTTTCCACACGGACATGGGGCCAGTACAGTGGATTATGTTATGACACAACCGAGCTTTATCCCCTACATTCAGGATTTCACTGTGGGAGCCAGGCCAGTGGGCATAGCAGTAGATCATGCTCTCTTGACACTGTCCGTCAAATTTCAATATAGTACAACCCAGACATCAGGAGGCAAGTCACACACCCACTATACATTTACTCCAGAGACTGATTTCGTTTATACAGAGGAGATCTGGGACCGTCTATTGGAAGGCACAGCTGGTACAAATGATACAGGCCTCTCAGTGGAGGAGTGCACCACTCTACTGACTGAGACACTACATGGGGCTGCATCAGTGGCATACCCACACACTCAGCCGGGCAAGAGACGACATTCTGGGAGCATTCCCCAGAATAGTTGGTATGATGAGGAATGCAGAGAGATGAGAGCCCAGCTTCAGAGGGATTTTCTTTTAGGAGTCATCACTTACAGACAGTCTCGGATTGCTTTCCGACGCCTTGTGCGACGGAAGAAGCGAGCTTACCTAGCTCAGATGGAACGAGACTTATATCAGATGTTCTTGAGTAGGGATTCAAGAGAAGCGTGGCGACTCTTCCATGAGCACTCCCCTCCCCCAGTGATTACTTCACCTGATGTGTGGGGCCAATATGCGACATCATTATATACGGTTCCTGGACAGGAACCCCTTCCGAGATGAATTTACATCGACATATTCGGTTTTTCGAAACCGATTATCATCATCATTATTTGTTTTGTCCTATTTTATGTCAGTTTTTTCTCCACTCTTAATCATATTCTGACACTCGGGGCCATCATTGAGGAGGGCAGATCACATGGGAGACGGATCTATTGTAGCTTTGTGGATTTTCGCAAAGCATTTGACATGGTACCAAGAGCTCAATTGATGCGCAGACTGCAGGAGATGGGGGTGCCCATAGAGGTGATTTGGGGGATTATGGCTTTGTACAGATCAGTGGTAGGACATGTACGCACTCCGGAAGGGGTATCTGATTTAGTTCACTCTACTATTGGAGTGAAACAGGGCTGCCCATTGTCTCCTACTCTATTTGGTATGTATGTTGATGAGGTGTCTTGAGTACATTGACAGAGAGGGTGACAGGGGTGCCCACCTGGCAGGGACGTGGATCCCATTGTTGCTATATGCTGATGATATTGTGCTGATATCTGACTCACCAGAAGGTATGCAACGACATTTGGATGCACTACGCAGTTTTGCAGAGGATAGTGGACTGTGTGTAAACCTAGGTAAAACCAAGGTTATGGTGTTTAACACCACACCACAATGGATTAGGAGATCAGTACCTACTTTCAAATATGGTCAGGAGATTGTGGAGTATACAAATGCAAACACTTACCAGGGGGTAGTCTTTACTGGGCCGAGATTTTCTTTTGAGAAGAGCAGCAGAGACTAGACTAACTAGAGCTGGTGCGGCTCTGGGAGGAATGGAGAGGATGTGCTCGCAGGTTCAATCCCAGGAACCTAGGACAAAGTTATGGCTCTTTGATACTTTGGTTGCTTCTACTATGTTATATGGGGTGCAGGTTTGGGGACCTTCTATAGGCCAGGATGGCTGGAGGCGTATGGAGAAGCTCTTGGTATCTATGATCTCTCGGCTGATTAGAGCCAAGGCTTCCGTACCGCATGATATCATTCGTACGGAATTAGCTGCCCCCCCTATGGAGATTGAGGCACTTACTACATCAGTCTCCTTTGTACAGAGTCTGTGGGATACCAGAGACAGATATGCCAGGGTGGCTCTAGAGTCCTCCAAACAATTAGCTCTTCATGGGGATACATCATGCTGGTTTGCATAGATGGCATCATGGTTTCAGACACATGGTTTCACCATGGACAGGCTGCCTCCTTTTCAATACTCTCTACAGGCACCCTTGAGGTCTCTGACACGGGTAGAGATTAATAGACTTATTCGTCAGGATCTAATCCAGCTGGACACGAGGAGGACATGGATAGACCCATCACAGGAGTTGGGCACAAAGATGGCTTTCTATAGAGAGCATCTTCTCCACCTCACGAGGGATGGGTTTGTGATTCGACCTAGCTTTATAGACACGCATCTTTCTCATGGTTTGCATTGTGCCATTGGCCAGATACGCACGTCCTCACATCAGCTCGAGATTGAGACTCGTAGATTCAGAGGGACACCAGTAGATAGCAGGATATGCCGCTTATGCCATCTAGAGCCAGAGACAAAAGTACATTACATATGTCATTGCACAGTGTACTATGAGATACGAGGCCGTTTTCATTGTCTATTCAGAGAAGGTTTTGCGCCTCTATCTAGGGTCATGAGTTATGAGGATTAGAGATGTCTTGGGCTATATCTACTTGAGTTACACACGCATAGAGAAACTTTACTGAGGAGAGCTGAAGAGAGACAACCCCAGAGACGGGATCACAGATTTCTTCACACTAGATATTGTACACCCAGAAGAACAGACAGAGGAGCAGCCAACAGTGGAGAGGTCTACACGCACTACTGGCATTCTCATAGACCGAGCATTGGAGCTAGGAAGATCTAGACGACCCCGATGGAGAAGAGGAGCTACACAGTTTCAAAGGAGGCTAGAGCAAAGGATTCGAGCCATACTCTTTCGTCGTCCAGAGGGCAGATGAAGATGGATCTCTACTCCCCTCCCATTTTGTCTTCACATTGTACTGCTTAGTTTAGGATCCCGCAGTATTTATATTTTGTTAACCTAGTTTAATTTATTTTGTTAATCTGACTTTGTATCAGATACACCGCATTGTAACTTTCTGGTCTCATAGGTCACTTTGGCCTTTTGAAGACGTTAATATAACATTTCATTTCATTTCATTTCTCTATCTCTCTCTGTGGAATGACATTGAGAAAATTCAGAAAAAGTTCTTATGTGGACATATGGGGATAAAAACCACAACACCATATTCAGTGATGCTATTGGAGACTAGACAAAGACCATTGGAAATGCTTGCTTTGCAAAGAATGCATAGATATCTCTTGAAGGTGAAGTTGACGCCTAATAACCGTTTGCCTCACATAGCATGCGAGGTAGGATGTAAGCCGCAAAAGAACCACAAAAGCAAGTTTCTCACCTCTAGCCTTGTTGAGGACATCAGGAAATGGTTCTCTAAATGGAATGTGGGAGCATACGTGGACATTCATGAAGAGGAAGGTACCCAGCATGAGCACGAGCTGAATTTTGAACTACAATTACTTGAGGCCCTTCACAGCAGATGGAACAATGCAATGCACAGGTCCAAGTTTGAATATTATTGCAAGCACATAAATACGCAATACTGGGAAGAATACAAAACCGGGGAAACCCAAATACATATCAGGACATGGGTGTCCTACCGTGCGAGACGGGAAATCACCTTGATGCGGACAAGATCACACATGCTCAAAAGTGAAACGGGAGGATGGCTGAATATTGATGCAAACATGAGGAGATGCACTCGATGCAACTTGAATTCATTGAAAAATGAGGCACATATAACCCTTGAATGTCCGGCATATGCGCACATTCGGGTCGACTTTCCCCAACTTATTCAAGGATGTACTACATTTGAGGAGCTTCTCTCAAGAACACATCCCTCTCCAGTAGCACTAGGCATCTATCTTGCCAAAGTGCTAGAACATCACACCACACTCACAAACAAAATCACCACAGAATAATGACACGTCCCCTCCTTCACATGGGAAGGGGGGAAACTCATATATGAGATTTTGGGTCCCATGGGTCATTTTGGCCCCCGAGGACGTAAATACATCATCATCATCATCATCATCTCTCTCTCTCTCTCTCTCTCTCTCTCTCTCTCTCTCTCTCTCTCTCTCTCTCTCTCTCTCTCTCTCTCTCTCTCTCTCTCTCTCTCTCTCTCTCTCTCTCTCTAGAAACAGGCAGGAAACCGATCGAAATTTCAGCCCTCTAAAGAGTGTTCAAATATCTTCTCAAGATACAATCTATGCCCACACACCGTCTCCCACACATCGCATGGAAAGAGGGGTGTCTACTTCAAAAAACATACAAAAGCAAAATCATTTCATCAAGCTGGGTACAGGATATCAAGCTGCGTACAGGATATCAAGAGATGGTTTGCGAAGTGGAAGGTGGACAAATACATAACTATGCAGATACCAAAGGGGGGAGAAGCTGATGCTTTGCTGAATTTTGATATAGACATCCTTGATACACTACATGAGAAGTGGAAAGCAGCCAGGCACAAGCCCAAATTTGTATACTATTGCAGGTATATCAACCCGCAATATTGTGAGAATTACAAGGTCTCACTCCCCCTGGCGCAAACCCATATCCGAACAGCCATGCTGTGGCAAGCACGGAGAGCCATTACACAAATGCGTACGAGATCGCACATGCTAAGAATTGAAACAGGAGGGTGGCAACACATTGATGAGAAGAAGAGGTTATGCCATAATTGTGATATGGGGAAACCAGAAACCGTAGAACATGTAGCATTAGAATGTCATGCCTACGCGCATATACGAGGGGATTTTGGACCCCTCATACAAGGATGCACCACTTTACAGGACCTCCTTAGCCGCACGCAACCCTCTCCAACCATTCTAGGCATGTACTTTGCCCGAATACTCGAGCTCCACACACAACTACTACAAGACACCCATGACACCCCCTCTCTCGCGTAGAGGAGGGGAGACCGCTTGTAACTCTTATGGGTCCCATGGGTCATTTCCCCCGCGGACGATAATACATTCTCCACCTCACAGGGGATGGGTTTGTGATTCGACCTAGTTATATGGACAGGCATCTTTCTCATGGTGTCCGATGTGCCATTGGCCAGATACACACATCCTCACATCAGCTCGAGATCGAGACCGGCAGATTCAGAGGGACACCAGCAGATAGCAAGATATGCTGCTTATGCCTTCTAGAGCCAGAGACAGAGGTACATTACATATGTCATTGCACAGTGTACTATGAGATACGAGGCCGTTTTCATTGTATATTCAGAGAAGGTTTCGGGCCACTATCTAGGGTCATGAGTTATGAGGATCAAAGATGTCTTGGGCTTTATCTACTTGAGCTACACAGGCATAGAGAAACTTTACTGAGGAGAGCTGAAGAGAGACAACCCCAGAGACAGATCACAGATTTCTTTACACTAGATACTGAAAACCCAGAAGAACAGACAGAGGAGCAACCAACAGTGGAGAGGTCAACCCGCACTACTGGCATTCTCATAGACCGTGCATTTGAGCTAGGGAGATCTAGACGACCCCGATGGAGAAGAGGAGCTACACAGTTTCGAAGGAGGCTACAGCAAAGGATTTGAGCCATACTTTTTCGTCATCCAGAGTGCAGATGAAGATGGATCTCTATGTAGATAGATCTCTACTTCCCTCCCAAATTGTCTACACATTGTATAGCTCAGTTCACACATTTCACGCCTCTCGCCTTTCACACCTATCCGCTTAGTTTAGGATTCCGCAGTATTTATATCTTGTTATCCCTAGTCTAGTTTAATTTATTTTGTTAATCTGACTTGATATCAGATACACCGCATTGTAACTTCCTGGTCTCATAGGTCACTTTGGCCTTTTGAAGACGTTAATATAACATTTCATTTCATTTCATTTCTCTCTCTCTCTCTCTCTCTCTCTCTCTCCTCTCTCCTCTCTCTCTCTCTCTCTCTCTCTCTCTCTCTCTCTCCCTCTCTCTCTCTCTCTCTCTCTCTCTCTCTTCTCCTCTCTCTCTCTCTCTCTCTCTCTCTCTCTCTCTCTCTCCTCTCTCTCTCTCTCTCTCTCTCCTCTCTCTCTCTCTCTCTCTCTCTCTCTCTCTCTCTCTCTCTCTCTCTCTCTCTCTCTCTCTCTCTCTCTCTCTCTCTCTCTCTCTCTCTCTCTCTCTCTCTCTCTCTCTCTCTCTCTCTCTCTCTCTCTCTCTCTCTCTCTCTCTCTCTCTCTCTCTCTCTCTCTCTCTCTCTCTCTCTCTCTCTCTCTCTCTCTCTCTCTCTCTCTCTCTCTCTCTCTCTCTCTCTCTCTCTCTCTCTCTCTCTCTCTCTCTCTCTCACTCTCTCTCTCTCTCTCTCTCTCTCCTCTCTCTCTCTCTCTCTCTCTCTCCCTCTCTCTCTCTCTCTCTCTCTCTCTCTCTCTCTCTCTCTCTCTCTCTCTCTCTCTCTCTCTCTCTCTCTCTCCTCTCTCTCTCTCTCTCTCTCTCTCTCTCTCTCTCTCTCTCTCTCTCTCTCTCTCTCCTCTCTCTCTCTCTCTCTCTCTCTCTCTCTCTCTCTCTCTCTCTCTCTCTCTCTCTCTCTCTCTCTCTCTCTCTCTCTCTCTCTCTCTCTCTCTCTCTCTCTCTCTCTCTCTCTCTCTCTCTCTCTCTCTCTCTCTCTCTCTCTCTCTCTCTCTCTCTCTCTCTCTCTCTCTCTCTCTCTCTCTCTCTCTCTCTCTCTCTCTCTCTCTCTCTCTCTCTCTCTCTCTCACTCTCTCTCTCTCTCTCTCTCTCTCTCTCTTTCACTTGGATGCTTTGAATAGGTTTGCCCAGGAAAGTGGTTTGTCCGTCAACCTTGGTAAAACCAAGGTCATGGTATTTAATACCACCACAGTGGATCAGGAGGTCAGCCCCAGCATTCACATACGGCTAGGATACTGTGGAGTATACAGATGCGTACACTTACCTCGGAGTGGTTTTTAGTGGGCCAACATTCTCATTGAGGAGGGCAGCAGAGACTAGACTGACAAGAGCCCATGCAACATTGGGTAGATTGGAAAGGATGTGTTCACAAGTTCAGTTTCAGGAGCCTCGGACGAAGCTCTGGCTGTTTGACACTCTGAAGGCTTCTGCATTGCTCTATGGAGCTGAGATTTGGGGACCTTCATTGGATCATCACGGGAGGACAGGCCGCAGTGATGGATGGGGGGACATGGAGAAGCCTCTGGTCTCTATGATCTCGCGGCTCATTAGAGCCAAGGCCTCAGTACCACGTGCTATTGTTCGAGCAGAGCTAGCGGCCCCCCCACTAGTGGTTGAGGCGCTCACCAGATCTGTCTCCTTCATACACCGCATGTGGGAAATTCCCAGAGACAGATATTCCCGCCTTGCACTTGAGTCCTCTCGACAGTTAGCCATGCAGGGAGATACAGCATGTTGGTATGGGGAGATGACATCATGGTTTCAGGCGCATGGCTTCAGCATAGACAGATTGCCTCCCTTCCAGTACTCACTGAATGCACCCTCTCTGACTCTTACACAGTCCGAGATCACCAAGCTCATCCGCCAGGACTTGACTCAGCTAGACACCAGGAGGACATGGATACAGCCAGCACAGGAGCTCGGCACGAAGATGGCTTTCTACAGAGAGCATCTCCTCCAGCTTACGGTTGATGGTTTTGTGACAAGGCCCACATACATGGACACCCACTTGTCTCATGGGGTACGATGTGCTATCGGCCAGATACGCACATCTTCACACCAGCTGCGGATCGAGACTGGGAGATACAGCGGAGTACCAGCAGAGGCCAGGACATGCCCCCTGTGTGACATCGAGCCTGAGACAGTGTTGCACTAGACATGCCACTACCCCGTGTACTACGAGATACGAGGCCGCTTCCATTGCTTGTTCAGAGAGGGCTTTGGACCATTCTCCAGAGTCATGCAGTACGAGGATCAGAGATGCTTGGGTTTGTTTTTGCTCGAGCTACGCAGACACAGAGAGAGCCTGATGAGAGGAGAGGCTAGCCAGTCTCAGAGACAGATCACAGATTTCTTTAGAGCTGCCACTGGACACCCGGAGGAGTTACTATCACAACAGAGCTCGTCGTCTCACACTAGAGGCACACTGATCGACCGAGCGACTAAGCTGGGGAGATCCAGACGCCCACGACTGCGGAGGACTACATAGCATCGGCAGAGGCTGCATCAGAGGATTCGGATCACTTTGGCTCGACATGCACGACGCCCGGTCAGACTACTGACCATGGAGGAGATTGATGAGATCCGCCAGCGACCGATGTTGGATCTCTTGTGATCTAGCTATCCCAGCTAGCTGCTTAGTTCCACCTAGTAGTTTAGGATTCCATAGTATTTTATTGTGACATTTGTCATTTCATTTTTGTCATCTTCTTACTCTGACTTTGTATCAGATCCACCACATTGTAATTTTCTGGTCTCATAGGTCACTTTGGCCTTTTGAAGACGTTAATATAACATTTCATTTCATTTCATTTCTCTCTCTCTCTCTCCCCCCACAAAAGGAAAGGAGGCTAATTCTATTACTTCGAAATCTCGCAGAATGTCCAAATGGCACCTATTCTGAGAGCAAGTACATCATTGTTTACATAGCAGGCTCATAGACATCAAACAGAAAACTGTGAAACAAGATACAACTAGGCACATGGCCATACGAAATAGATGGAAGGCCAAGGTAAAAAACCTGGCTTTAAGATAGTAAAAAGTGCTCTGGCAGGTTTAGTGGAGAGAGGATGTCAACGGCCTCTGAAAGATATGCACTTCGACCAAAAGCTCATTCAGCAACTGTAAAACAAGAACCGAAGCCACCAGAAGCCACCAGCCGTGAAGATGACAGTGAGCAGCTACGAGAAGCTCGATGTTGGGGAGATGCCCGCCAAAAATCTGGCAGCAAGAGGGAATGGAGGAACAGAAGGGAGAGAGCACAAAGATGACGGTGAAGAGACAACTAACATCACGAAGATACTTTAGGAAGAAGGCACAAGGTGGGTAATAAAGCACTGCACCGGAGCTGAAAAGGAGCTTTCATCTAGAAGAGCGAGTAGTCCACTTGCTGAAGGTGGCTCCTAAAGACCATAGCTAGAGAGGTAACTTCTCGGAGACAAGTGTAGGAGGCTTTGACACAACATCCAAGTGAAAAACAGTTGAATAAGCTTGGTAGAGAGAGCAAAGATGAGAGCAGCTCGCCAACCCCGAACAAACGAGCTGGCTAACAAGCAACAACAATGACCAAAACCGCAAACGAACAACCGAAGCCAACCAAAAGAAGAGAAAAGAAAACAATTAAACAAAAGCAACACATACGAAAAAGCAGACAAAACAAACCCTAAGGACAAGCTTTCACCCACACACAATCACGTACACGCAGACACGAAAGCAAGCCCTAAGAGGGCAACAAGCGACACACATACGTGCACACACAAACTCTTAGGGCAAGCTTCCACGCACTCTTTTTTTGTTCTAATTCTACATTACGAGTGGGAAATCTCAGAGAGTGGAAAAATCCACCAAAAATGGAAAAGCATACAAATGATAAAGGCTATGCATCAAAAGTATGCATGTCGCAGCAGAGCTCTAAAAACAAGTGAAGAATATCTCTAAAGTGTTCAAAGATATGTCACCATTGTCAAAAGAGAACTGTTACGTTTGCCTCAAGAAGATCTTGAATGTAGGAAAAATATCCAATTGAGGCTGACGAAACATTACCCTGTTTCTGATGTTCCAGATACCCTAAAGTAACCAGAAGTGTACCCAAGTGAAGAAGAGCATATGAGATCTTAGAGGGGCACGAAGCACTCCAAACAGCCAAAAGTACTTTCCAAAATGCTGTGAGGGAAAACGTAGTCTCAAGGATCGAGTGACTTTGCAAACAAACTCTCTAGTATGTTGACAATACCAAAGCAAATGAGCAAGAAATTCAGCATGACTAGAACATCTCACACATCCAGCTGATGCAATGTGACAGGCTTTGAGGTAACATCCAATAAGTAATACTCCTCTAAGGCATCTCCAACAGAATTATCTCTTTCAGAGGAAGACCGGCTATTCCAAACATCTCGCAACCTTTTCTGCCACCAAGATGTTGATTTATTCATGTTCCATAGTGCATTGCAATGATCGGCAATCCAAGGATCAGGCTGCATCTTTTGATAGAGATGTTTGAGTGAGATCTGCATGAGGGGAAGGCCCATAATACGCCAATCTTGATCTCGGTCATTAGCCACAAGAGGAGGTAGTGGTGAAAAGGGAGATAGCAGGAGATAGCATCTCCTGGATAATGTGCCATAGAGGCCTATAATGCAATCCAAGGCCATATCTTCTCAAAGTATTTGGAAACGAAAGCACCCGGCCTGATCATTGACCACGTCCTCAATTGTCCTTACAGTCTTTTGAGATAGAAAGTAGGCTCTACGGGGTTGTTTTTCACCCAGGGTTTCGGAAAAGATGGCACCCCAATGAATGCTTTCAAGTCTCAAAGGATTTCTTGTGTGAGCATCTCTCCCATGCCAAGAAATAAACTTTGTGACCACTTTCCAATCTGCCAATAGAGAAGAAGCAAAGGGAAATCCTTGGATATAGTTGCGTGCACATTGATGCCAACAACTGTGTCCAGGGTTGTATTTGCTGAATAAACTCAGGCAGCAGAGTCGCTTTCCGTGTGAATACATGTATGTGGATATTAAGAATGTTCAATCCCCCATGTTTTCTTAGAGTACATAGCTTCTCCATAGATAATAATCGCAACCCTTTCTTTCGCTGATTTGTTTTCCAAAGCTGCTCCAAGATTTCAGACATGAAGATATCAATTTTATGGCAAGACCAATGGATCAATGGTAGGAAAAACTGTATATATGCGATGAGGATTGATTGAACAATTCGAAGCCTCACATGCAAAGGCCAAGTAGAGAGTTTCCAGTAGTGTATCTTTTGTCCTATCCGCTGCAGCACCAAATCTTGAAAGCTTCCACCCACACACACTCGTACGCACTCATACCCACACACCCAGAAGCAAGCCATCAGAGGGACACACACCCACACAAACACGAAACCAAAAACAAAACAAGAACAAAGGAAAGAGGAAGGAGCGACGAAGAGGAAAAACAAACCCAAAACAGGCAAGGCACCGATGAACAGCAGGATCAACATAGGGAGAAACAACCAAACAAGTGTCAGGGAGTCTGCAGCACCAGGAGAGGAGGGGAAGCTGGTGCGGGAGGCAAAGGCACGGAAGTAGCCTTCTCCATGTAGAGACAGTTGTCCTGATGGGCTCCGTGTTGAGGAAGGTAGGGCGGCAGCTTGGGATTTGGGCAAGTAGACAGAAAAGGTGAGGGACAATGGACAACAGACAGACATACAAAGAGAAAGTATCAATTCTGCACGCCTTGGGATAGATAGATATCAAACAAGGCTTAAAATTGGAGGTCTAAGCTAAACCACAGCAGAAAAAAAAATATGTGAGTGCTTCACACTAATTACTTCTCTAATGAAGTTCCACTGGATCTACAATTTATGCTCCACAGCAACTAATTAGTTCTCTAATGAACCAGTACATCTTCTATGATTTATGCTCGAATTCTTGTGAACGTGCTTAGAAAGTTCATTAGACAACTTTTACGCCAAAAGGACTTTTACCCATCTTGCATCTGGGAGAAGTCTTCCAAGCCTTCTTATGGAGACCCTACAGAAATTGTGAAATGTTTCCTTGATACCCATTCCTGCATTGTGCAGCTCTTCAAGTAAATTGTCAATGCTTTCCTTTCCCTGTCAAATCAAAAGAATTTGAAACAAAACAATACCGACATTTTGCACCGAGTAATAAACCTTTGATTCTGACTAGATAACAGTAGGCAGGATGTAAAACCATTGTTAACCTTATTCCTTACCCCCTTAATAGGAAAATAAAGGCACTTGATCCTCGCTGTAGCACGATCTAAATCATTGACCAGGGAAGGATCTACAAAACAAGCGAGTCATAAGTGAGTACATATTATATTTGTGAGAGCCTCACTAAAACTGGTCAGTTGATGCTTCTTTTACAATCATAAAAGAAAATGTTTTGGACTTGCATCTGACACCAAAACGCCTACTTTCTCTTTTCATGCTTTTCCACGAATACAATTTAAAAATATATGTATGCGTGCAACACCAACACAAAACCCATGGCCAGCTTCTGCGGTGGGAAAAACCCCTCTTGCCTTCAGCCCTGGTTTCAACTTTCTACACCTCCTCCCTCCTACATGCGGTTACTCGCTGCTTTGTTTAGCAGAATTTTCTGCACTCACTTTTACTGGAAAAACTCACGCTGGCATACCATTGGTGCCGACAATCCCCTTGTATGTGCTCACACACGAAGCCCGAAGAGAGTGCTTGCACAACTGCGGCGTTTTAAGCGGGAGTCGGTCTAAACAAGCGTAGCGATGCCATGCCATCTATATGACAGTAATGGGCAAAGATCACAATGGCCTCATAATATCGAGATATCTCAGAAGTGTATCTTCACCCAGACACTGAGGAGACCCCCCCCCCCCCCCCCCCCCCCACCCTCCAACTAGCCCTCATGAATCCTACCCGGACCATTTGCTTCACACCCCATGGTTGTCCACCAAAGGACCGTGCTTCAATTTGCAAAGGACAAGGAAGCAACTGAGCTCAGATACCATTCTAATCAATTCTGATCGGTGATCAGAAGAACCCATGCTTGAGGTCCAAATACCGTTACATGATCTTATGGATCCTGTTATAAAATATGCCTTTAAGGCCGTGATTATCTCCTCTTCCAGGTAAAATACCTTATGCATAGCATAATGGGTGGATTTTTGGTTGAAAATCAAGTAATATGTCGGGTGTTTTTGGGTGTGAGAGCATAGCCCAGCTACAGCGTTCCATTGGTGAACCACGTGGGGCTAGTCTTAGCTTTGGGCTAGTTTTGGCACTTCACAGGTGGGCTAGTCCTAGTCATGGTCCCGGACAGCACTTGGCAGGGAGACGATTGTGTGGTAAGAACAACACCCACTTGGAAGGTTCTCCACCACAGTAGTCTACTTAGACTATCCCTTCCTTAGATACTTTCCTTCTGTATATATCTAAATGGGTCATTGGATGCTTCTTCCTTTTGAGAAGGCACGCCTTAGAAAGAGGAAGGCTAAGGAGAGGCTTTTCCCACAGCTAAGTATGACATAATAAGGGCCCTTCCAGGCTTTGGAAGATCAATGTGTCCTTCAAGCTCCAGTTACCCGATACTTGGAAGATTAACAAGGCTTATCATTTGAGTCTATTGAGACCTTTCACAGGTGAAGTGCCAAAGGGAAAGGGAGCCAAAGGAGCAACTAGAAGTAGAAGAAACACGGTAGATTCTTTTACATGAGCGGGTCCTAGCACAACGAAAGGAAAGTGAAGGGTCCGTAGTTTTTTGGTCAAGTTCACAAACTGTCCAACTCTTGATGCAAAGTAAATGCAGAAAGACCTGTCAGAGCTTTACCTTGATGCTTTTGGTGCAGTTGTGACTACTCTAAAAGTGCACATTGAATCAGCAGGTTGAATCTGGTGGGGTGTGTGTTACACAAGAGGGGAGTCCCTCCACTCCTTTGTCACACATTACCTAGAAGGGAATAGAGTAGACCAATTTCTCTCTGAGATTTTGGGGCCGGCAATCTGACAGCACTCTGCTGAGTGACTTTATGATATGTACATAAAAAAGTTGACCATTATTTTTACTATTTAGTAGTATCGTTAAGAATTTCTTAAGAACTGATCGATTGATGTACTATTGGAAATGTGTTTTTGTTTGATCGAGATATAACTATTGATGCACTAGAATCACATTTTCATGCTTGCCCTTAGCAAGACCTCATGCGTGGATTGTGAGTTCCTTGAAGCATTTATCCATCATATCTAAATCTCATTGTTCTCTAACAGATGTCCAGATGCACAAAATCCATATTATCAATCATTAGTATCACCCTTTTTGGTGAGTTGTAACAAGAGGGCACCGCGTGCCAACGAAAAAGAGTTGGCTGAACACACTTTAGACGCTTCAAAACAATTGAACCGAAAGAGAAACAGGGCACACGAGACACAGAGTGCTGAGTTTCACCCTAAGAGAGCACCGGCTTCAAAACCCAGCGCCTCTTTCCGAATTTCTTTATATTGCTTCAACTTAGTACAACACCTATGGCTCTACTCTACATCTACATGTGGTGAATGCAAAAGACGTGGCCCTGCTGTGTACGGACAGCCTGCAAAAAGCGGCACAGAACACGGAATTCCATATGGGTGGTGGCAGCTTTTTGCGTGGAGTTTTTACGGCGGCCTTACTTGCTTTTTGGCTACGCAAGAGATAGAGAGAGAGAAAGCTTTAATTTTTTAAGGCTTGCTTTATTGTCAAGTATGGCTTGAGAGATTAAAAGCTTGAACCTACTTTATTTTTAGAAAGCTTTTGATTTTCAGCTTTTGGGGCTCTGCTTTTGGGATCCCTTGTACTCTTTAAATATGCAGGTAGGTTCTCATAACTCAGAGCATCTGGACGCAGAGTCTAAGTGTGAGCGTCTGCCTGCACTCTTGTACTTTGAACACAGATTTATACAAAAAGGAATACCGAAAGGGGGCGCCAGACCTTGGGGACAATATCTCTAGGCACGGAACTCCGCCGGGCCAGTGTCGCATCAATTGTAAACTGTGAACTATTTTGAAGTGTTTATTTGTACTGCCGCGGTAGATTCTCAACTTGGAGTGTCCAAGTCTGTTACAGTGGTATCAGAGCACGGCCGATTTCTCTTCTACGAGAAAGCCGATCCCTTTTTTTTTCCGCGGCACTTAGGGCTACAGACAGTTCGGACTATGATGACACCATCTTTTCCGCAAAGAAGAAGAATTTTTATAAAGCCAACCAGTATGACTTTCTGAAAGACAAAAGCAAGAAAGTCTTAGAGTTTAAGGAAGATGGACAGTCAATTAAATTTGACACATTTTCTGGTTATAGAGATGCTTCAAGGTGTAGAGATGAACCCGACCAAAAATGAAACCATCAAGGATTGGCCAAATTTGAAAAATGTACATGAAGTTTGAAGCTTTTTCGGCCAATGTTCGTACTACAGATGGTTTGCTAAAAAGTTTGTGGAGATTGCTTCTCCCCTACACATTTTGACTCAGAAAGGAGTTCCCTTTGCTTGGGCACCATCAGAAATTTCTTAAAGAAAAGTTGACAATGGGTCCTGTATTGATTTTACACGATTTGCAGAAACAATTTGAGGTTTACTGTGATGCGTGTAAACGCAATCTGCCCCACGGTCTTAATGCAACAAGGCCATGTTGTAGCTTATGAGAGTAGAATGTTTTCTACACCAAAGCGTGTTGCACAGATCTACGAGAAGCTATTAACAGTAATACATGCTCTGACTCAATGGAGACATTTCCTGCTCGGAACAGATTTTAAAGTGTTTATAGATCATCAAAGTCTCACATATTTCTGGTCCCAGAAATATGTGGGAAATCCCAAAAACAACTTTCAAATAAATTCCACTTCCAAATTGTTCAAGTTACGGGAAAGAAGAATTCGTGGCAAACGCACTGTCTTGAAAAACCACAAGTATCGACTATTTCGACGATACATCATCAAAATTTTGAAGATATGATTGATTACTACGCTTTGATCTAGATTTTGCAAACATCTGTGACTAGTTGCAGGCTATGCTCTAAGAGAAGGCTATTTATTAATTTAATGCAAAAGGCCATGCTGTGTGTCACACATGGGGTTGAGAAACAAGTTCTTAACAGAGTGCCATAATCCACCTTTTTTTTGGGCATAGAGACATTGAGAGTACCTTGAAGGGTGTGGAAAAGTATTTCTATTGGCCTATGCTTAGAAAGGATGTGGATGAGTTTGTACACACTTGTTTGGTGTGTCACAAGGTCAAGTTTGACAACAGAAGGCACCAAGTCTATTACAGCCTTTGCCTATTCCTAATCGACCTTGGGAGAGTTTAGCAATGGACTTTATCTTTGATCTTCTAAGGACTCAGAGTGGGCATGATGGCTTTTGGATAGTCATCGACCGATTTAGCAGAACTGACTCACTTTATTCCGGTAAAGAAGATAGTGAAAGCCAATCTATTTGTCTCACAGATTTTCAGATTACATGGTATGCATGAATCTATCGTGTCAAATAGAGATCCCAGATTTACAAGTTTGTTTTGAAGAGCAATATGGAAAAATATAGGCACACGGCTTTAATTCTCATACTCGTTTCATCCACAGACAGATCGGTTTTAGACTTATTGAAGTCATATATCTCTGATCAGAAGACTTAGTGAAAAAGTTTTTGCTTCTGATGGAGTTTGCTTACAACAACACAATTATGTGTCTACAAGGAAGGCACCATTTGAGATTGTCGAGGGTGTCAATAAGGTTCCACCGATTCTAAGCACCAAGGATAAATATACATAGGATCTAGACATTGTTTTTCCCAAGGAAAGGGATGCTTTGGAGAAGTCTCACAAACCGCATAAAAAGGCAGCAGACAAGCATCGACGTGACTTGTAGTTGAAGGAAAATGATTGGGTGCACCTCAAGTTTAAGAAAGCACGTTTACGAAGCAAAAGGATAAGGAGAGGCTTTTTCCGAAGCTAAGTATGAGATACTATTGACCCTTCCAAGTACAAGAAAAGATAAATGATGTATCCTTCAAATTGAAGTTACTAGATACTTGGAAGATTCACGATGCATTTCATGTGAGTCTATTGAGACCTTTCAAAGGTAAATTGGGAGTAAACAGGGAGCCTTACCAACAACCAGAAGTGGAAGTGACGAAACAGATACTCATTTGAGAACAGGCCCTGGCTCACAAAGAAAGGAAAGTGAAATTTAAGCTAACAAGTAGATACTTGGTCAAGTTCAGTAATTATCCGGCTCTTGATGCCAAGTGGATGGAGGAGGAGGACTTAGCAGATACTCCTCATATATTAGAGCTTTACCTTGAGGCTTTTGGTTTAGCACCGACTATTCCAAAAGTTACCAAAAAATCAGCAGGTTGAATCTTGTGCGCTGCGGGTTGCACAAGAGGGGAGCTACTCCACTTCTTTGTCACAGGTTACCTTGATGAGAATAAAGTCACTGATTTCTTTTGAGATTCCAAGGATACTGACAGGCTAAGAGAATTCTCCTGAATGACTATGTAAAGATGTACATTTGAAAAGGAATTCCTAAAGTGAATATGTTACATGTGCTCTCTCATGTGTGTATTGTTTGAGTACGTGTTGAAAAGATGAAATGATTGCAGCATTTTATCTTAGTCACATGACAGAGAGGGCGTTTCCATCATGGTTACCCGGAACGCGGAACGAGAACGGCGATGGGATCCCTGCGGAACGGGGGAATGGCTAGGGGTCCGGAACGGGAACGGCGCAGAACGGGAGGTATAAAAAACACCCAAATAGTGCATTTTTAGCTCCTTGTGTTTAAATACAAGGACTACTAGAGTGCTTTGACTCTAATACTCACAAAAAACTCGTTTTGAAGACCATTCAACCTTGCTATGACTAGATGATGATGTGAGAGAGAGAGAGAGAGAGAGAGAGAGGGAGAGACTCGAGAGAGTGAGAGGAAGAGGGAGAGATTTGAGAGAGTGGGAGGGAGAGGAAGAGAGCTTGAAGGCGTGAAGCCTTGAGCCTTGAGAGAGTGAGTCTTGAGAGGGAGAGATCTTGAGAGTGTGAGAGGGAGAGAGCTTGAGCCTTGAGGATTAGCTTGTGGAGAGAAAGGGGGAGGGGGGTGCATTTTATGAGTCCTTGAGGCCTTGCACACTTCAAAACAAAGCCCAAACATTTACTTCAATTTTTTCAATTTTTGCCAAATTTGTTTGTAGCCGTTGGCCGTTCCAGGGGCATTCCGGAACGTTCCGGGGGCGTTCCGGAACGTTATTGAACAGCCGTTCCGGTTTGCACTGGCCACCCAGAACGTCAAACGTTCCGGGACGTCTCGGAACGTTCGGGAAGGGAACTGCCCCCCGGAACGCCGGAACAGGGGCTAGGGGGCGTTCCCCGGTAACTCTGGTTTCCATTGTCTCTTCAGAGAGGGTTTGGGGCCATTATGTACAGTGATGGACTACCCAGGTCCTCGATGCCTTGATCTTTATTTGCTAGAGATACAACGTCTCAATGAGAGATTACTCAAGGAGAGCACACCAGAGGATTGAGGTTCAGACTTCAGTACAGAGGTAAATGATACAGTTCTTTAGCCCTTTGATAGACACACCAGAGATTACAAACAGCACTAGTGCTCATAGGGCATTCGGATTGACAGAGTCGCGCAGTTGAGAAGCTTTAGACGGCCCAGAATTAGATAAAGATCACTACACAGGAGCCGTCTACAGCAGAGGATCCAGGATATATGGCTAGAGAGCGGGCGAGGCCTACTCGTCTGTTCACTATGATTTTGTATTTTGTACACATCGCTCCTAGTATATTGTCTCACCTATTGCCGACATTGTGATCGATGATGCACATATAGCATCTTTGATGGATTTTATTTACCCTAGTTTTATTTTTATTCTAGATACTTTTATTAGCCTCATTATGGTTGTAACTTTTTGGTCTCATAGGTCATTTTGGCCTTTTTGAAGACGTTAATAGTACGTTTGATTCATTTCTCTCTCTACCTACCCCCCCCCCCCCCCCCCCCCCCCCCCCCACCCCAGGGACCCCTATTCCCTTGCCACCACGCCTTCCGCTGCACTTTGACATAGTAGTAGAGCCTAGGCTTGGCAACACCTAGTGAATCCGAAGCACGAACAGGGGCTGATTTAGGCTATGTTTTTCAGACAGCAGGAGGGTGACTTGTGGCTGCATTTTTGTCACAAAGAGGACCCTTGGACCAATGTTTTTGCTTCAAGAGGGGGCTGATCTGTCCCTGCAGCGTTTCTATCCGTGAAGAACCCTTGTGTACCTGTGATTTTCAGCAGGTTGTCCCTTGTGTCATTTTTATCTCTACAGTCTGAGGCTAGATAATGAAGGGTATTGTGTGACTCTAGACTCAGATTCAATGATAGACACTATGATGAATGATGAGTCCTGACGTCCCCTGATGCTATCTATCCTATTGATATAATTTCTCTCACTACTAGAGATTGGATGAGGTAGACCCTGTAGGCTGTGTGGCTAATGATAGACCAGGTAGGAGGCCTAGGCCACGTTGGTGGTCTGCTGTAACTCGTCCACCTCCCAAAGTGCTTCTCCATAAGTAGCCACATCAGCCATGGGGAAGTCTACCTAGTCAAATAGTCTAGGCAAGTCCACCTAATCAAGCCGTCTAGACACTACAATAAACCCATGACACTCCACTGTGGCTGTAGGAACTACCAACACTATAGCCCAGTTACATTCACCATTATATTCAGCATTCATGCAAGTTCTTGGCTTCTAATGAGCAATTGGTTTTGGCTCGATGACCACTTTCTCTCCTCTCTCTAGCTACTCCCTTGTCCCACTCCTCCCTGACAGTCATGCACTCAGAAGGTGATAGTTTTACATCTCAAAAACAATTTCCTTGCTCTTCAGAATAGGATGCTCCTCATTCTTTTTAAACTCTACTCACACGTTAACACAGATGAGTTTGAAAATAAGAAACGAGACCCTTGAGCCCATTTAAATTTGACCCTACTTGTTTAGCATTTATACAGACATTTTGTACCTTTCAAATCCAAAATAACCATTGCATGTTGATAATTTATAGAGCATTGCAAGAAAAAGCATTCTCATGAAATTATAACATCAAGCATTACAATGCCATGATTCACGAATCGATGAAAATTGTGAAAGAAAACTCTATCAATCATCCACGCAAAGTATAATGCCACCAAGCAACAAACGCCATGAGCGAGATGCTACAAAAAAAGTAGAAACTCCTGAACGTTTTCAAACTAAGTTTGATCAAGTTTGAAATCCAATTTCAAACTCCTGTTATTTCAAACATCTGGTATCCATTTCAAACATTTTTGAATCAAACAATGATGTCATTTCAAACATCTGGTATCCATTTCAAACGTCTTTGACTCAAACAATGATGCTCCTTTGAATATTTGGAGATCCGCTAGGAGTAAAGGTAAGAAGTAACTTCATATTTTGACAATCCTGAAAGAACCTCTATCCCAAATTTGTTTTTATTTCATTATTGTGGTACAAGCCTCTGTAGCAATCTGTTTATCTTTGTTATGCATTTTGGGTTTGCTCTCCTGACATGGTTTCTTTTTTGTTATCAATATCTTTCTCTTTAAGCAGATGGTGCTACTTAGGATCCTGGTTGTCCCAAAGATCAACAAACAGCAAACTAAGAAGAATCTGTTTCATGAAAAACCAAGTCTGGCCAGGGGAGTCAAATTATTCAGTCATCTCCTGCACGACAATAAGCTGAGGTCAAAATATATCATAGTGCTCTCAGCTTTTTCCAGCTCTACAAAATCCCACAACAAAAGAGCTGCATAGATCATAATTATGGGAAACAGGGAAACAAGAACAAGAACAGAAACAGAAACGGCAGAAATTTCGAGTTTCTGTGAGTTTCCAGTAACCATAAGGAGCGAGGGGAGTGGAAACAGGAACTGGAACCAGAACAGACACGGAAACGGGGAAATGGTTCAAGACAAAACACAACCTTCAGCTTATAGCGACATTCAATTCTTGAGGCTCTGAAAATTTCTGCAATGGCACCTAGGGCCTATGTTGCTATTGCTTAGTCAGTTGTGACATGGCCTTCTGCAGACCCTCCTGCGTTGTTTAAGAACTTGTTTTTGGAAGGCTAATAGCACCTAAAATGTAAGAAGAAAACCTTTGACACAACATTCTGTCTGAGAATTTTCTGCTTCTTAGGCTGCCTGAAATACCCAAGGCATATGACATCTCTGAGTGTATGGACACATTTGAATCCATCAGCATAGTGCTGAAAGTTAACACTGGTACACTCTAATAACCCATGATTTAGACCAAAAATGTAACCAGCAGATTTGAAGAAACGTAGTTTTCTGTAGTTGATCACCTGAATGTTGACTTATTCTCTTCATTTTGATGTCTATTTCAAAAGGTGAGCCATTGCATGAGGACATGTTTGTCAAAGCAACTTCTCCTCCATCAACTTCTGTTAGGCTCATTCCGTTGACCTACAGCATTTCATGACGGACATTAAATCCTTTGCACGAAAGTACAGTCAGAGATGAGATGAACACTAGATTGTGATTTGAAGCATGAGGACCCATGAACTGAGGGTTGCCATCCTAAAGAAAGCAATAGTTATGATACATTGAGAACGTTAGATAACCACAAAAAGGCCGCTAAAGTTAGCCTTTCGGGTCCACAAACCTCCAATATCCAAGGTAACTTGCAGCTTGGTAATTTCCTGTAGTTTCAATCACACTTTGCATTGCACAATTTGTGGCATTGCATTGAAGAGAGCTTTCTTCATTTCTAGAAGAAGTTTTCTCTAGCATCTTAAGAACTCGTTCTTTTCTTCTAGAGTTTTGCACGTTCTTGAAAAATTAGTAAGAGCACCATACCTGGAACTCAACAGGCATTAATGTTCCACCTTGGGAAGGATCTGCCGCATCACACTGCTCAAGAAAAAACGTCAGACAAGTCTGCGGTCGACCCTCTCAGAAACAAACAGATCTCCAAATACAGAAGTTAAATTAGGAGCAACAACCTGTATGTATGGAAAGTAGATATCCTTCAGCATACACATTACTTGCTTTTCTGTCCATACCGATTCCTCCTTCAATTTTGACAGCTCAACCTGCAATTGGAAGGGAAAGGAATTTCAATGAAATATATCAAGACTTGCACCATATCATGAGAGAAAGCTGTGTGTAAAATAGAAAACGCTCAACTCCAACAGGCCTTAAAAAGTCTTCCCACTCCATAAGCACGCATTAACATCACGTCCCAATCATGATATGGGAACTGCCTAAGTATGTAATACAGTTCCTTGGTCTTTTGAATTGAGATAAATCTCGCCCCAAGCAAAGCCAGTTTCTTTGGCACAAGTAGAACTGTAATGAACACACATCATTCAGGAGAAGAAGAGCTACGATGAGTATTCAAGAGCAGTCATTCAGGTCACATAGAATGCTTTCCCTCCAAAGTGTTAATGAGAGACAGTAAAGGGCACTATCACAAAATGACCACTCACTCACTTTTTGGTCCAGAGACTCCCGATGGCAAGTCCTCAGGGATACCTCATTCGCATCACCAACTTTCAAAGGTGTCACCTAGCGTGAGCACCCGAACTGGGTGAGACTCGTTCCCCAGGTCTACAGAAAGCACAATTTTGATCTCAATGGCATGGGAAGTCGGGGATCGCCATCTTGCCAGGATATTGGTGAAGTGCGCCCTGAGCTATAATAGGAAGAAGATGATGACTTTTTTCTCTCTTTCTTTCGCAGCAAATCAGTTCTTTAAGTTAGTGAAATTGTTATACTTATTTGCATCACTGCTACTTCTACATTGCTGATTTTTAGTTTAAGTTGCAATCCCCTCTAGAAAATGATCCCACTCAGCAGGCCAAAAACACAATAGAGGGAAAATATGCTGCTTCAATTATCACATTGAGAAACTAGAGACGAATTTTTCCCAATTGAAAGTAATCACCCAATTCCACTCATGCACTTAAGCGGGAGGGCTGGCTCTTCGACAGTGCTTGCCGGGGTCCCTTTGCAGAAAAATTACTTTACCCACTCTTTCTCCGCCACAGCAGTAGACACAGATGGAGGCTCAAGCTCCGCCAAAGAAGGACTCCACTGAAGCCCCTTGCCCGACCGCGCTGAGCCTACCATTCGACTTGCTCTATCACCGACAAAGCAAGCGAGCCTAGCCGCAGAGGTAGAGCGCCTGCAGGCGACTTCTGTCATCTGCAAGACTCTCAATACCAGACCGAGCAGAGGAGAGCTGCGTGATCTTCTCCAGGCCCGCCTTCTCGCAGAGGTGGGCAAGATCTTGGATGTTCAGATCCTCGGACGAGGCTACTACCAGATCGAGTTCGAGACCCCCAAGATGGCGTCCAAGTCATCGCCATGAGTCCATCGACCATCCGAGCAGCTCGAGCCCACTTTCGACAGTGGAGACATGGTTTTGACCCCTGCTTCAGATGTTCTGGTAGAGGAGGCATACATCCCCATCTCCGTCTGCTTTCCTGGTTTACGGAGGGAGTACCTACCACTTTTGTCCAGGATAGGCTCAGCGATTGGGACTGTCCTGTAGACACTCGCACGACAACCTTAGTAGCTGCCAAGGCGGCAGGCATTCCCTCAGTTCCGAGTAGGTAATGTCGTCACTGAGTAAGAGCATGGATAACCGCCAAAAGCTCTTTCTCATAAATCTGTGCTGTTAAGTCCGGCCTTGAAAACAACCGGCAGGCAATGGCATGGCCTTCTTGCATTAATACCGCACCCAGACTACGACCACAAGCATCACAATATACTTCAAATGACTTCTGCAAATCCGGCAAAGTCAAAACTGGTCCTCTAGTCAATTTCTCCTTCAATGTCTGAAAGGCAGTCACCTATGTGGGTCCCCACGAGAAAGGGACTCCTTTCTGTGTCAAGATATGCAAAGGGGAAGCAACCTCTGCAAACTTTCTAATGAACCGCCGGTAGTAAGAACATAAGCCCAAGAAGCTTCTAACTTCATGGACATTCTTCAAATCGGACCAATCACGGATAGTCTCTATCTTGGCCGAGTCCATCTGCACTATTGCCGCTGAGATGATGTGTCTAAAAAAGTGTATCTCTGGTAGGAAAAATTCACTCTTCCTTGCATTGATCACCAACTTGTGATCCTGCAATGCCTGAGAGACCTGTAGCAGATGTTCTCTATGTTCTACCTCATCCTTTGAGAAGACGATAATGTCATCAAAGAAAGTGCTCAGAAAAGATCTGTACTCTCTGAAAATCCTGTCCATCATTCGGTTAAAGGTCGCTGGTGCATTGGAAAGCCCAAAAGGCATCACCAGAACCTCAAAAAAACCAAACGTGGTCCGAAAAGCTGTCTTGTAGACATCTCCCGGCGCGATTCGGATCTGATGATATCTGCTCTTCAAATCCATCCTGCAGAAACAAGAGGATCCATGTAGTCGGTCTAGAATATCATCGATCCTAGGAATCGGAAATCTGTTCTTGATGGTGATTTTGTTGAGAACTCTTCTTGATGGTGATTTTGTTGAGAGCTCTATAGTCAATGCACATTCTTCAAGATCCGTCTTCTTCAAAATCAACAACACCGGAGAGCAGTAAGGTGAAGTACTCGGCTGGATAAGACCCTTTTTCAAGAGGTCTTTCACTTGGTTCATAATCTCTTCATTCTTGGGTCGGCTCACACGGTAAGGTGGCTGGTTCGGTGGTAGTCTTTTAAGTTTTTACTCCGTCTTTCTGTCTATTGAGCTCTTCAATCTTTGCACTTCCTAGATAATGTTATTTGTGATGCGGTTAGTATGTTATGAGGTGTCTAGACTCTACAACCCCGGTAAATTGAATTTACATCCGCAACCACTAACGCGCGTCGCGCACAAGCGACATGTTGAAACTTAAAACATCCTTGAACATGATTCTAATTGTCCAAGTAGGTGTTAGAAGCTTGGCTTATAGTTGTTTCCCAACTTATAGGCTGTTTTGAGGCTAATTTCAGCGTTTTTTGGTGGACCGTTCCGACGTTCCCGTTCCGGTCCCCGCCTGTACGTTCCGGTATCGTTCCGGAGCCCCCCCCCCCCGTTTCCGTTCCAAGTAACTTTGGTGGGTGGACGTTATTACAAAGACTCAGCAAAAGGCAGATGAAGCCCATATATGGATTGAGGTGGCCAGGAAAGGGAAAAGAAAGGAAACAACGTTGACACCCGCCATTATCAACTTGACCCTAGCAGAGGAGCAAAGACGACGGGTGCGCTCTCTACATGTGAGAATTCGCGGTCTTAAAGACAAAGATAATGTAGACGAAGAGGTAAAAGAACTCGTGGCTTTGGTGGGGGTTCATTAGCCGATGCACTCAAGAGCTTGGAGAGTGGGCAACAAGAAAAATGGGAGCAATGGGGAAACCTCGAAAGAAAGGGCACTCATCCTCCGTTTTCCCTCCATGGAAGCAAAGAAAGACTTTCTGAAGAAAAGACCAACTCTTAAAAAAACGGGTATCTTTCTCGGGGATGACCTTACCCTCTCACAGATCACTCATATGCAGGAGGTAATGCCAAAGATTAGAGCAGCAAGGGAAAAAGGAAAGATTGCCTTTTACCGAGATGGAAGAGTGGTGATATTGGAGCAACGCTCCACATGACGGTGTGAGGCCTATGGGACTGCACTCAAAATTGCTACCTGGAATTGTAATGGATCTATGCGTCTTGATGTAGGTGCTTTTGAGGAGAGTTTTTCCGGGGGAGACATCATCTTCTACTCTGAGACGCATCAAGCCCCTGGGCAGTCTATGCCTCACATTAGTGGATACAGATGGGAGATAGCCTGTAGACAGGAGACACGATCGGAGCACAGAGGGCGGGGCTCGGGAGGAGTGGCGGTATTATTCAAGGAGGAGCTGCAGCCATTGATACACATAGCTTGCAGGGATGAGCAAGCTAGGTACATGTGGGTGAGATTGAGAGCAGAGACGGGCAGATATCTTTACATTGCTATTTGCTACTTTCCCTCGGGTACGTCAGTATATGCACCACCTAAAGGACAATCTCCCTTTTCTATCTTGGATGATGACATATGAGAGTTCTCAAGAGATGGTGACATTATCATTCTAGGGGACTTCAATGCTAGGACTGCCCATCATCAAACAGTGTTTTATGATACCTCAGAGGAGATGCTGAGAGAGTTGGATGTGGTGGAGACAGGCCTATCTAGACGATCGCAGGATGGGGAATATATTGAATATGGACGGCACTTGATAGACATGGGGATTGCACATGGATTGGCCATCTTGAATGGCCTACAGAGATTTCCTGCTGCGGGAGGTTTCACATGCTTTCCACACAAACACGGAGCCAGCACAGTGGACTATGTAATGGCACAGCCAAGCCTCATCTCTAGTATCCAGGATCTCACTGTTGGGCCCAGACCTGTTGGGGTGGCAGTGGATCATGCTCTTGTGTCGTTGACCATCTCTTTCCAGTTCAATGTAGCACACAGCCCACGGGCAGCTGCCCCTACCCGCTACACCTTCACGCAGGAGACGGACTCTGTATACATGGATGGGATATACAGACGCTTGTGCACTGAGGAGCCAGGACGACCTCCAGAGGAGCTTACTACTATACTGACACAGACTTTACATGATGTAGCAGCAGAGGCATATCCACACACTTAGCCTGAGCAAAGACGCCGTTCTGGGAGCATGCCCCAGAACAGCTGGTATGATGCGGAATGCCGCGAGACTAGAGCTAGACTTCAGAGGGAGGTGCTTTTGGGAGACATCACTCACAGGCAGTCACAGATTGACTTCCGACGCATAGTGCGGCGGAAGAAAAGGGCATTTTTGGCTCGACTAGAGCAGGATCTCTACCAACTATTCTTGAGTCAAGACTCACGTGAGGCGTGGCGGCTCTTTCATGAGCGATCCCCCCCACCTGCCATTACCTCTACAGAGACTTGGGGCCAGTACGCATCATCTTTGTACACAGTTTCTGGACAACCGCCCCTCCCCGACCCCCCCGATCCATGCCCACACACGTGCTTTTTTCACCGCTGAGATAGTGAGGAAGGCCATTGACAGGATGAGGACTGGGAGAGCATATGATCATGATGGCTTAGTGGCTGAGCATTTCATACATGCCAGAGATCTACTAGCAGTTATGTTTAATCGTGCCATGTGTGAGGGCTTACCTGATACTTGGAGCCTTTCTACGATTGTACCCATCTTCAAGTCAGGAGACCCTATGGAGCCTCGGAATTATCGCACTATCATGATTGGACACACATTGGCACGATTGTACGCATCCATTCTTGAGCAACAGCTGAGTAGATGGGCAGAGAGGGAAGGGATACGTGCAGCTGGGCAGGCAGGTTTCAGGGAGAGGCTTTTCTACTCTTGACCATATCTTGACACTCAGAGCCATCATTGAGGAGGGTAGATCACATGGGAGACGGATCTATTGTAGCTTTGTGGACTTCCGCAAACCATTTGACACAGTACCAAGAGCTAGATTGATGCGCAGATTACAGGAAATAGGAGTACCCACAGAGCTCATTTGGGGGATCATGGCATTGTACAAGTCAGTAGTGGGGCATGTACGCACCCCAGAGGGCTTGTCCGCACCGGTTCACTCCACTATTGGTGTGAAGCAAGGCTGCCCGCTCTCTCCTACTCTATTTGGTATGTATGTGGATGAGGTTGCTGACTACATTGAGAGAGATGGTGATAGAAGTGCACAGCTAGCAAGGACATGGATTCCACTATTGCTCTATGCTGATGATATTGTGTTGATCTCCGACTCTCCAGAGGGGATGCAACGTCACTTGGATGCTCTACATAGATTTGCCCACATAAGTGGTTTGTCTGTTAACCTTGGTAAAACCAAGGTCATGGTATTTAATACCACCCCACAGTGGATCAGGAGGTCAGCGCCCGCATTCACATATGGCCAGGAGACAGTGGAGTACACAGATGCTTACACTTACCTTGGAGTGGTTTTAAGTGGACCAGCATTTTCACTGAGGAGAGCAGCAGAGACTAGATTGACCAGAGCCCATGCAGCATTGGGCAGATTGGAGAGGATGTGTTCACAGGTTCAGTTTCAAGAGCCTCGGACGAAGCTCTGGCTATTTGACACGCTAGTGGCGTCTGCATTGCTCTATGGAGCTGAGATATGGGGGCCTTCATTGGATCATCACGGGAGGACAGGTCGCACTGATGGGTGGGGGGACATGGAGAAGCCTTTGGTCTCTATGATCTCACGGCTCATTAGAGCCAAGGCTTCAGTACCACATGCCATTATCCGAGCAGAGCTTGCTGCCCCCCCACTAGTAGTCGAGGCGCTTACCAGATCTGTCTCCTTCATACACCGCATGTGGGAGCTTCCCAGAGACAGATATGCCCGCCTTGCACTTGAGTCCTCTCGACAATTAGCCATGCAGGGAGATACAACATGCCGGTATGGTGAAATGACATCATGGTTTCAGGCGCATGGGTTCAGCATAGACAGATTGCCCCCCTTCCAGTACTCATTAGAGGCACCCTCTCTGACTCTTACATAGTCCGAGATCACCAAGCTCATCCGACAAGACCTGGCTCAGCTAGACAACGGGAAGACATGTATACAACCAGCGCAGGAGCTGGGCACGAAGATGGCTTTCTACAGAGCATCTTCTCCAGCTTACAGAGGACCGTTTTGTGGCGAGGCCCAGATACATGGACACTCACTTGTATCATGGGATACGATGTGTTATTGGCCAGATACGCACATCTTCACACCAGCTGCGGATCGAGACTCGGAGATACAATGGAGTACCAGCAGAGGCCAGGACATGCCCCCTGTGTGGTGGAGCCAGAGACAGAGTTGCACTACACATGCCACTGCCCCGTCTACTACGAGATACGAGGCTGCTTCCACTGCTTGTTCAGAGAAGGCATTGGACCACTCTCCAAAGTCATGCAGTACGAGGATCAGAGATGCTTGGGTTTCTACTCGAGCTGCACCGACAGAGAGAGAGCTTGATGAGAGGAGAGGCTAGCTAGTCTCAGAGACACATCACAGACTTCTTTAGCGCAGACACTGGACACCCGGAGGAGCCACTACCACAGCAGAGCCCGTCGCCTCACACTAGAGGCACATTGATCGACCGGGCGACCGAGCTGGGGGGATCCAAACGCCCACGACTGCGGAGGACTACACAGTATCGACCAAGGTTGCATCAAAGGCTTCGAATCACTTTGGCCCGACATGCACGCCGGGTCAGACTACTGACCATGGAGGAGATTGATGAGATCCGCCAGCGACCGATGCTGGATCTCTTGTGATTTACCTACCCCAGCTAGCTGCTCTCCCTCGTTCACACCTAGCAATCCAGGATTCCATAGTATATTTGTTTTGTCATTTTGTCATTTTGTTCCTCTGACTTTGTATCAGATCCACCACATTGTAACTTTTTGGTCTCATAGGTCATTTTGGCCTTTTGAAGACGTTAATATAACATTTCATTTCATTTCATTTCATTTCTCTATGGTAGATACTTGATAGATATGGGAACCGCACACAGATTGGCCATTGTGAATGGCCTACAAAGATTTTCGACAGCTGGAGGTTTTACTTGCTTTCCACACCGACATGGTGCGAGCACAGTGGATTATGTTATGGCCCAGCCAGGTCTCATCCCATTCTTTCAGGATTTCATGGTGGGCACTAGGCCAGTTGGAATAGCAGTTGATCATGCTATCGTGTCTTTCACCCTGACCTTTCAGTTCAGCACAGCTCCATTAGGTGGGGTCCCCATACACACTCGGTATACCTTCATGAGGGAGACGGATTCTGTGTATATGGATGAGATATACAGGCAGCTATGCACCCAGGAGCCGGGACGGCCACTAGATGAACTCACTCAAATTTTGACAGAGACGCTCCATGATGCAGCATCAAAGGCATACCCCCACAGCAAGCCCACACAGAGACGATCTGGGAACATGCCCCAGAACAGTTGGTATGATGAGGAGTGCAAAGAGACGAGGATCAAACTACAGAGGGAAGTGCTCACGAGTATTACCACACATCGACAGTCACGGATTATCTTTCGTCGCCTAGTGCGACAAAAGAAAGGGGCCTATCTATCTCAGCTAGAGCGGGATCTATATCAACTATTTATAAGTCAAGACTCAGGCGAAGCAAGGAGGCTATTCCACGAGCATTCACCACTACCCGCGGTCACCTCCACTAAGACATGGGGGGAATATGCCACATCTCTCTACACAGCATCAGGGCAACCACCTCTGCCCGACCCACTAGAGACATGCCTAGAGACATGTTCTTTCTTTACTGCGGAGAGGGTAAGGAAAGCCATTGACAGGATGAAAACAAGGAGAGCGCATGATCATGATGGTCTGGTAGCAGAGCACTTCATCCATGCCAGGGATATGCTTGCAGAGCTCCTGGCTATGATGTTTAATCGAGCCATGTATGAAGGCTTCCCGGAGACCTAGAGTATGTCTACGATTGTGCCTATTTTCAAGTCAGGAGATCCATGATTCCCGCGAATTATCGCACCATCATGGTTGGCCACACATTAGCTAGGTTGTATGGATCCGTCCTTGAGCAGGAGCTGAGTAGATGGGCAGAGCGAGAGGGAATAAGAGCACCAGGGCAAGCAGGTTTCAGGAGAGGTTTCTCCACTCTTGACCAGATTCTGACACTCAGAGCTACTATTGAGGAGGGTAGACACCATGGCAAGAGAATCTATTGTAGCTTTGTGGATTTCCGCAAAGCTTTTGACACAGTGCCGAGAGCCAGACTTATACACAGACTACAGGACATGGATGTGCCTACAGAGCTGATATGGGGTATTCTGGCTCTATATAGGACAGTGATGGGACGGGTACGCACCACTGAGGGAATGTCTGACATGGTCCACTCCACTATCGGAGTAAAGCAGGGATGCCCACTATCCCCGACTCTTTTTGGGATGTATGTGGATGAGTTTTCAGACTATGTAGAGCGGCAGGGAGACAAGGGGGCTCAGCTAGCAAGGACATGGATTCCACTGTTACTATATGCTGATGATATTGTGCTGATTTCAGACTCCCCAGAGGGGATGCAGCGTCATTTGGATGTTGAGTGCTCTGCATACATTTGCTCGTGACAGTGGATTGTCGGTCAATCTGGGAAAAACCAAGGTTATGGTGTTCAACACCACACCACAGTGGGTCAGGAGGTCGGCACCCACATTTATGTATGGCCAGGAGACTATGGAGTACACAGATGCATATACCTATCTTGGGGTAGTATTCAATGGACCGGTGTTTTCACTAAGGAGAGCATCAGAGACTAGACTGACGAGAGCATATGCAGCTTTGGGAGGACTGGAGAGGATGTGTTCGCAGGTTCAGTTTCAGGAACCGTGAACAAAGCTATGGCTCTTTGAAACTGTAGTGACTCCAGCTATGCTCAATGGAGTTCAGGTATGGGGACCCTCAGTAGACCACCATGGGAGATCTGGTAATACAGATGGATGGAGATGTATGGAGAGGCCTCTGGTCTCTATGATCGCTCGGATGATCCGGGCTAAGGCCTCAATACCACATGAGATTATCCGAGCCGAGCTAGCTGCCCCCCCCCCCCCCCTCGTGGTGGAGGCACTGACAAATCGGTGTCCTTTATGCACGGTTTATGGGATCTCCCCAGAGACAGATACGCTCGGCTTGCCCTGGAGTCATCTCGACAACTAGCTCTACAAGGCGATACAGCATGTTGGTATGGACAGATGGCATCATGGTTCCAGTCGCATGGTCTCAATATGGATAGATTACCTCCGCTTCAATACTCCTTGGATGCACCCTCCTTGTCTCTCACACGGACAGAGATCACCAGGCTCATACGTCAGGATCTGATTCAACTAAATACCAGGAGCACATGGATACAACCGACACAGGAGTTGGGCACGAAGATGGCCTTCTACAGAAAGCATCTTCTCCAACTCACGGAGGACGGATTTGTGACTAGGCCACCATACATGGATACACACTTATCTCATGGAATAAGATGCGTTATTGGACAGATACGCACATCCTCACATCAGCTCCAAATCGAGACTGGCCGATTCCGAGGGGTGCCGACAGGAGCCAGGATATGTCACCTATGTAACTTAGAGCCAAAGACAGAACTCCACTACACATGCCACTGCCCGGTATACTATGAGATACGCGGACGCTTCCACTGCTTGGGGTTCGGACCTTTTTCTAGAGTCATGAGATACAAGGATCAGAAGTGTCTCAGATTGTTCCTGCTAGAGCTGCGCAGACTTAGGGAGAGCTTGCTGAGGACATCAGGGGAAAGACAATCTTAGAGACGAATCACAGAGTTCTTTACACCAGACAGAGGAGAGCAAACGGAGCAGTCATTACAGCCTACTCATACTAGAGGTACACTGCTTGACAGAGCTACTGAACTTGGCAGATCTAGACGTCCACGACCTCGGGGGGTCTCCCACTACCGACGAAGGTTGCAACAGAAGATACAGATCACTCTAGCTCGACATGCAAGACGCCCAACCAGAGTTCTGACCATGGAGGAAGTCAATGAGATCCGACAGCGACCGATGAGAGATTTAATCTAAACCCACAAACCCCCCCCCCCCCCCCCCCCCCCCCCCCCTTATTCCCTTTCTCCTTAGTGCCTTAGTGTTTTAGTGTTAGTTCTTTGTAACCTGGTAACTTTGTAACCTGGTAATTTCCGTACTCAGACATGGTATTAGATTCACCAATTGTAACTTTTTGGTCTCATAGGTCATTTTGGCCTTTTGAAGACGTTAATATAACATTTCATTTCATTTCATCTCTCTCTCTCTCTCTCTCTCTCTCTCTCTCTCTCTCTCTCTCTCTCTCTCTCTCTCTCTCTCTCTCTCTCTCTCTCTCTCTCTCTCTCTCTCTCTCTCTCTCTCTCTCTCTCTCTCTCTCTCTCTCTCTCTAAGAGGAGGTGAGATCAGAGCATAGAGGATGTGGGTCAAAAGGTGTGGCAATTTTATTCAAGCAAGAGTTTCCCACTCTCATTCGTATTGTTCATAGAGATGAGCATGCTAGATATATGTGGGTGGTCAGGTTAAGAGCAAGTAAAGGGAGGCCATTTTGTATTGCAATATGCTATTTCCCCTCGAGCACATCTCTCTATGCATCGCCCAAGGGACAGCCTCCGTACATGATTTTAATTGAGGACATATGGGAGTTCTCTAGGGATGGGGATGTCATCCTCCTAGGCGACTTCCCATGGCAACACGGGACACTCACAAACAGCCTTCTATGTGTCACAAACTGCTGACGTGTCAAGCCACTGAAGACCGACTAGGTTAGGGCTCCCGGAGCCTAACCCTAGCCAACCTGCAGATCCCGATCGACGGACATAAACCCTAGCAAAAGCAGAAGAAGAAGAAGAAGAAGAAGTCTTATCGATTTACATTTTTCCGCCAAGTGCCCCAATGATTAAAAAGTCTTCTCAACTTATGGTACCCTGTCCAATGGGGCCTAAGGCCATTAACATGAAGCACCAACACACACTCAACTTGTGTAGCAAAGTAATGGCGTACCAGGCAGCAGTACGAGCTCTTCGCAATTCACGTTGACATGTTGATGTGGCACTGTACGGACGCCCGCAATTTATGAAAAAGTGCTAACGTGGCTTGCTGTACAAAAATTCCGTGATTTACAGAAAAGTGTTGATGTGGCGCTGTTGTACGGACTACCCCCAAGGGCGCTAGCTTTTGCGGAGACTAGATGCTTTTTGACTAGTTGCTTTACATAAAAACTGCTTTTAGGGCAAAGGGTATTTAAATATGACACAACACAAGGGCTCACTCTCTGGCATCCTACCGCGTAGAAGGTGCAGAAGAGTGCCGCCCGAGTTGTAACGTGTTGAAGCAATATAAAGAAATACCGAAAGGGGCGTCAGGGTTCCGGGCCAGTGCTCTCTTGGGGTGGAACTGCACCACTCCGTGTCTCCTGTGCCGTGCATCTCTTTCACTTGTTTTCAAGTGCTTCAAGTTTGTTCCGTCTGTTCGTTCTGTTGGAACTTGGTGCCCTTCCGCTACACTATGACACCTCAAAGGAGATCTTAAGAGAGCTAGACGTCAGTGATCTGGGTGTAGCGCGGATAATGTGTCGTGCTCTCTCCAGTGTGGGTGCCCCTCAGTGCAATGTGCGTGACAATCTCACTCAAACAAATGAAAACTCTCTCAAACAGAATGAAACACAGAAACAATGGATAGCAACAGAGACACAACAGTGGACAAGAACATGTGGACTCGACTAACTCAAAGAACCATGTACAGACTCTGGCGTGGCAGCGCACTCAGCTCCAACGCAGGACTCACTAGTACAAATGGGGTGTCGAGGCTCAGATGTGCAGGGATGGTGAAGCAGTGCTCCGTGTAAGACTCCTTACCTCCCGAATGATGCTGGACCAAAGGTGAAGAAGAAGATGATGATCACCAATCGCTACTACTCATATACACCACTGTAAAGAGCCACCAACGGCTCATAAATGTCAGCCATGTGGTGACCTGGCCACAAGGTCCACTAGACCACCGTCGGTCGTAGGTAGGTACCCTACCACGTGTCACTCCCAGACCAAGGTCCGTCCAGTGTGAACCAGTCCCAGTGTAACCCACTGTCCAACTGTATGTCCTGTGAAGTGACTGTAGCCCTACTACAGGTTGCCCGCCACAAGACCGCTCACCGTCTCGATGAGAGGAATACTAAAAAAACTGACGGAAAACCACTAGCTACTGCATCCGTACATCTTTCTTGATTGCAATCGCCTTAAGCTTGTAACTAAGCAGGAACCACTAGCTACTGCATCCATACATCTTTTCTTGATTGCAATCGCCTTAAGCTTGTAACTAAGCAGGAACCAGTATGTATGATTGCATAGCCTGGTCCATGCTTGCAGTTGCCATACTTTTCTGCAACAACACTCTTCTCGAAAAGATGGATTACCATAAGACACAGCAAATAGGGTTAAGCTCCGTCATGATGGTAGAATGAAAGGGCCTTCACAGCAAACAGGATGGCAACCAAGTGAATGGAGCCGATCATGCAGGGTGGGGGAAACTTGCTAAACCTGAGAGGGGTGGGGAGGGCTAGATAGGGGCGAGGGGGAGGGGGAGGGGGAGTGGGTATGGGCGAGGGTGGGAAGGGCTAGATAGGGGCAAGGGGGAGGGGGAGTGGGTAGGGGCGAGGGTGGGAAGGGCGATAGGGGGAGGGGGGGGGGGGGGGGGGGGGGGGGGGGGGGGGGGGGGTAGGGGCGAGAGGGAAGGGCTAGATAGGGGCGAGAGGGGGAGGGTAGGGGCGAGGAGGGGTGAGGGGGTGGGTAGGGGCGAGAGGGGGTGGGTAGGGGCGAGGGGAAGGGAGAGGGTGGGTAGGGACGAGAGGGGGAGGGTAGGGGCGAGGAGGGGTGAGGGGGTGGGTAGGGGCGAGAGGGGGTGGGTAGGGGCGAGGGGAAGGGAGAGGGTGGGTAGGGACGAGAGGGGGAGGGTAGGGGCGAGAGGAAGGGGGAGGGTGGGTAGGGGCGAGGGGGAGGGTAGGGGCGAGGGTGTGTGAGGGGGTGGGTAGGGGTGAGTAGGGATAGGGTAGGGGCGAGGGGGGGTGGGTAGGGGCGAGTAGGGTTAGGGTAGGGGCGAGGGTATGTGAGGGGGTGGGTAGGGACGAGGATGTGTTGGTAAGGGCGAGGAAGGTCAGAGCATTATGAAAGTGCAGGTTGAGGACAGGACCAACTATTCTCAGCAAGACAACGAGCAGGAGTAGGGAGCAAGACAACGAGCAGGAGTAGGAATTCATCCAACACATCAAGCAGGACCTGCTCTGTGAAGGGAGTTGGCTAGACACAGAGGTTAGCTTCGTTCTGGTTGGAGAAGCAGACACCAATGGGGCTGATGTTTGAAGGGGGTTGAACTCCTGTAGGGGAGATTTCTTTTTGCTTATATACTTTTTCCTCGGCTTTCCAAATTCAACGGCTTTTATCAAGAGGGCTTTCACAGAGAGCGCATCAGGAGTATCTTCTGTGACCTTCAACTCTTGAGCTGGCTCGTTACCTTGGAAACATTGGAAGAGGGTGTACCTTCAAGCAAAGAGTGAATTGAAACTCCAAAACAGGGCATAGATTTGGTAGCATCCAACCATTCCAACAGATCCTCATCTGACCCGTCAGGTGGAGTAGGTTGTTCCAATTCGAGGCTGGTTGCTAAGGACAAAGAACTATGTTGCACCACGGGATCCATACCACCTTCTAAGAGAATGGGTTGCATCGAGGAGCCTAAATTATGTATCCACATTGCATCATTTCCCCAATCGTGGAGTGCTTTAGTGTGTCGCAGCCATGGTCTTCCAATAAGCAAGGGAAATCCGCCCTCAACCTGGGGAAGACGAACCACCACAAAATCCAAGTTAAAAGTAAAGTCTTGTACCTGCAGAGGCACATTATCCACTATGCCCACTGGGTAGACTGTCCGTTGGTCGGCCAATGTAACTGTGAAGGGAGCAGGGCGAGTAGGCTGTAGACCTAGAGCTAGCATAGTGAACTCGGGCATCAGGTTGATGCCAGATCCACCATCCACTATCACTCCTGAGAATTGCCGACCTAAAACGGACACTGTCACGCGAGGGCTTCTATAATCAGTGAGTGGAGCAGCAAGATTGGATATCATATAGGACTCTGACTGTCGCACTGGGAGGTGCCCGCCACTAGGACCTGCTCCAGGGTAAAGTGATTGAATAACTGCAAGGGTGTCACTTCTGAAACTCGTATCTAGTCGAAGCATGTCATAGAGCGACACTTGTTGGAAAGTGTTCTTCAAGACTGTCTCTGCTGTATGCTTCTCTTTTTCTACCTGTTGTTGTTCCTCTGGTACTTTGATCTTTTGTAAGTCAGCAATTGCTTCTAAGAAAGCCCCATCAATATCGGAGATCATAGTAAAAGATCCTTTCTTAGCACTAGGGGATGGCATGTCAGCTGCTGGAGGAGGTGTAGGCATTGGGGAGGAAAGGGCTGTACCTGCTGGAAGATTGAGGCCGAGGGCTGCTCTCTGAGCTCGTGTGAGGACACGAGCTGGCTCATCTACCAGCTGCAACTTGTCTTGAGAGGCAATCATATGGGCAGAAAGGGGTGGCTTGGGGTTGGTACTAACTGCTATCAAATTGATCTTGGGAAAGGTGAATTCAGGTTGGCTCTGACTTGGGCTCGCAGAGGTAGAGGCGCGTTGTTTTGGACAATCCTTAGTGTAGTGATCCTGAGCCTCAGGGCAAAGTTGGCACGGAGAAGAGCCTTCTGGCAGAGGGCATTTGCTCTGATAATGCCCATACTCTCCGCATTTGTAGCAGAGTATGGGCCAATTGGAAGGACGAAACGGGGGACGAGGTGGTTGCTGCATGGAGTTGGAGGCTGAAGTGTAGAAGCTCTGAGGGGTTGAGGTGGCATTAGCATTATAAAAACTTTGAGTCGGGAAAGTACTTGACATACCTTGGACAGCAGGGGTATTGAGCAAAGGTGGCATGTAGTTGGGATGGCCGTAGTGGGAAACCATGTTGGATGATGGTGCTAACCCTTGTTGGAGAGAAGGACCAAGACTTTGCTGTATTTTGTGCAATCCCTTTAGGTAGTAACAATCCTTGTCCTCATGTCCAGATTTTTCACAGAAGTGGCAGTAAACCCGAAGGGGGCATTCCTGCGGAGGGTGCCCTGGAGAGCGGCATGAGCTACACCAAACCATAGCCTTAGTCTCTTGCTGACACTTGAGCTCTTCTAGCTCGCGCTTAATCTGTTCCAATGCCTCATGATTTGGAGGCTTCTCTTGTCTAAGAGAGAAGGACCTCTCCTCTTGAAGAGCTCGCTGTAACTTTAGGGCTTCCAGTTCCCTGCGTAAAGAAGTTAAAGGATCAGCAGGACTACCTTCCGGGAACACAGAGGGAGTTTCTATGTGAGGAGAGTTGTTGAACAGCTTCCTAGCCCCCTCTATCCTAGTAGCAACTGCGATGAACTCCTCGAGAGTGGCGTCGGGTCGGAGACTCTCTCGGAGTTTTTGTTGAGAAGTTTTGGGAAGCGCCTTCTCCACCCACTTTTTAACCATGAATTCACCGGGTTGTTGGGGGAGCTTGGCCACCAGCGACTTAGTTTTAGTCATAAGCTCTGCAAAAGTCTCCTCAGGCTTGAGCACCATGTTGGCCAACTCATCCAACACCTTCTCCTGGTAGTCACCCGGCCTGAAAGCTGCACTGAACTGTTGTCTTAAGGCTGCCCAAGTTGCAAAATGGTTCTCTGCAAATTGACTGTACCATTTATCTGCTAGGCCATCCAGGGTGGATGGAAATAGTACCAAATAAGCATCTTCTCTGTTCAGACCACGTCCCCTACAGAGAGATACAAATCTTCTTGCATGGTCGTCAGCATCTTCTGAAGAAAGCCCTTTGAAGGTAGGGAACTTGATGTTTACCTTGGCCAAAACACTAGCTAGTGGCTCGATGATTCCTTGTTGAGCCTGTTGCTCTATAGCTTGCTGTATCAGAATAGGAGAGAGCTTTACTGGAGAAGGTGATCGGGAAGATGGGGAACCTAATGAAGGAATGGGTGATGTGGTATGTGGAGGTATAGGTGATGAGGTTGAAGGATTTCTACAAGGTGTCAAAGGTCGTCTTCTATGATAGTACTTCAAAGGGCTCAGTAGTGCGTTTTGACGCTCGACTAACCTCCTTGTATGTGTCATGCAGTGACCACCAGTCCAACCAAGCTTGGGGCAAGAAAACTTGTGACAGGTCTAGACTCCACCAGACCAGACCAGGTAAGTGACTAGACCCGGCTGGACCAGGGACGAGACCAGGCACGAGGAGGACTAGACCAGGGTCGAGGAGGTCTAGACCAGGGACGAGGACAGGTTGGACCAGGGCGGGAGAGGACTAGACCAGTTGGACCAGGCGAGAGGGGACTAGACCAGTTGGACTAGGCGAGAGGAGAACAGTGCAAGGCAAGGTTTGCGAAGGTAGGCGAAGCTAGATAAACCTAACTAGCTTCAAGATTTGCACCTCACAGAGTGAGATTTCAGTTGAGGTCCCACCGTGATCGCCAAAATGAGAGCACCTGTAGCGCGGATAATGTGTCGTGCTCTCTCCAGTGTGGGTGCCCCTCAGTGCAATGTGCGTGACAATCTCACTCAAACAAATGAAAAGTCTCTCAAACAGAATGAAACACAGAAACAATGGATAACAACAGAGACACAACAGTGGACCAGAACATGTGGACTCGACTAGCTCAAAGAACCATGTACAGACTCTGGCGTGGCAGCGCACTCAGCTCCAACCCAGGACTCACTGGTACAAATGGGGTGTCGAGGCTCAGATGTGCAGGGATGGTGAAGCAGTGCTCCGTGTAAGACTCCTTACCTCCCGAATGATGCTGGACCAAAGGTGAAGAAGAAGATGATGATCACCAACCACTACTACTCATATGTACCACCGTAAAGAGCCACCAACGGCTCATAAATGTCAGCCATGTGGTGACCTGGCCACGAGGTCCACTAGACCACCGTCGGTCGTAGGTAGGTACCCTACCACATGTCACTCCCAGACCAAGGTCCATCCAGTGTGAACCAGTCCCAGTGTAACCCATTGTCCAACTGTATGTCCTGTGAAGTGACTGTAGCCCTGCTACACTGGGATTGGCCAAGTGCTCACAGGATGTGGTGCATAATGAGTATGCGAGATATTTGGTAGACATGGGGACTGCAAATGGACTGGCCATCCTCAATGGCCTACAGAGATTTCCAGCAGCGAATGTGTTCACTTGTTTTCCTTATAGACATGGGGCTAGCACGGTGGACTATGTTATGGCTCAACCCAATTTTATACCATCTATTCAGGATTTTACAGTGGCCCCATGCCTGTTGGGGTAGCAGTAGATCACGCCCTCCATTGGTCAGGCATCTATGCATACTCCGTACACTTTTCCATTGGAGAACTCTATCTACATGGATAGTATTTACAGACGCCTCGCCTCAAAGGCATAGTCACATGGGGACAGGGAAAGGTCTCGGGGACATGACGGATCCCGGGGATGGGGATGGGGACGGGGGTGCTGAAACTCCTAGAATCCATCTGAAAGCCCATACTATATAAAGAGCGCTCCAAAAAATACCAATCCACTCTGCCAAAAGCCTTCTCAATGTCAAGTAGGATCACCAAGGACTGTCTCAACTGTTTGGCATGCTCCACTGCCTCATAAAATGTGGAGAGGTTGTCCAGAATGCATCAATCTTGCACAAAACCTATCTGAGACGCATGTATCAAATCTGGTAAGAAAGGCCGGAGTCTAGCACTGAGCATACAAGTGAGACTCTTGTAAAGAGAAAAGAGGAGACTAATGGGATGCCATTGACGAAGCAGTGTGTGATCTCTCCTTTAATTTGGTTACACTTTGCTGTATGTTTATAAGCATCCACCTTCTTATCAAAGACAGTGGCTTCCTGACACATACAAGATACTTATTTCTTTCCCTCTCCCTAGAGCAGGAGATGCCAGAAAAAAACCCTTGTCCAAGAAAGATAGAAACAGGAAAGGACGAAGGGTTGCTTTATTCCTTAATATAAATGTCCCAGCATTTTCACCCCTACCACAAAGCCCTTGACATGAAAGTCATGCATCTTTTAAGAAATTAAGAGATCATACGCATAGATTCACTGACAACCTTCAAAGAAGTTTGTTTGATGTCAGGTTAAAAAGAGTAAACAGTCTTTTGAAGAAGGGGTAGAGTTGGGGCTCCAGAATGACAAAAGATGAAACTGGCAAATGAGGAGATTAAGGCAGAAACACCCAAGTCAAAAGATACTTTTCTAGATTGAACACCTATGAGTATGCAGGCAAAGCCGAGGCCAAATAGGATGCTATTAGTTAATCGAGAAAAGGAAAGTAAGAGGACAAATGGGATCCATTTGAGAGGCATCGCTCTATTGCAAGATGAGCTCGCCTCTCTTTAGCTACAGAAAGGAAAAGGATTAGCCAGGTTAAAAAAGAACAACACGCTAGATCTGGACAGTATTCAATGGTGGAAGAGCAATCATATGCAAGTTTCATTAATAAATAGAGAGACTCCTTTGCAGCAAGGAAATTGGCTAAGCAAACTGATGAGACACTGAGGTTGCATTTGTTATGGTACACCATAACATCAGATTGTGATATGTTGCCATTGATACAAGACCCGAACAATCATGTGTAGCCCTAATCTTTGTCTACCCACGTGTATATTTGTACATTTGACTCAGCCTTGCATAAAGTAGTCAAGCAAATTGAAATTGAATGTATTCTAAAATTCAAAATCACACAGGCTCTCAAGAACGTTTTGCTGAATTTGAATAGAAGTTGACAACTTCATTCCTCCCAGTCTTGTGCGCCTAGTCCTCTTCAGTTAATATTGCACTACATGATTTCAATGCTTACCTTTGTAAAGGAACCATGAGGTGACCACCTCATTTCTTCTTCTGTTGGTTCCTGATACTGACCTGCTGTCTGATGAAAGGAAAAAATACAGTTGCTGAATGTGAGCATTAGAAAGGTAAAGGAAGCTACATGTGTATTTTCATCGCCCCATGATAAATCACCTGAAACAATACATTGACAAACTGCATACCTAGAGAAAATGTCAGCAAGCATAAAGCACAAATGTGTAAATGCTTGCACACTTTTATATGCACTCATACAGATATAAGCAAACCACCCTCACCTTCCCCTTCGCGATCCTTTCCCCCAAGTAAAAGAAAACCCACAGAAACCTAGAAAGGCTACATTTGCTAAATCTCGAGCGCACCTTCCAAGAGCGGTCTGTTTTGCATCTTTCCATTAGTTTTTCCTTTTCCAAGGTTAAACTCACAACCTTCTTTGATGCCTTGGTCTTTGAAGAAACAACTGCCACACTGTTGAATTAAAGGAGTTTTCTTGATATCAGAATAATTCTCAAAATTCAATACATACATAAGAAACGGGTAGCTAGTAATATATACATCTTGATTTAAAAAGCATTCTTATGCAATGTATTTTATAGAATCTAGGTAGCAATTTTCGAAATCAGCAATGTGCTTTATTTGTTGATATCAGAATAATTTTCAAATTCAATACATACATAAGAAACAGGTAGCTAGTAATATATACATCTTGATTTAAAAATCATTCTTATGCAATGTATTTTATAGAATCTAGGTAGCAATTTTGGAAATCAGCAATGTGTTTTTATTTGTTGATATCAGAATAATTCTAAAATTCAATACATACATAAGAAACGGGTAGCTAGTAATATATACGTCTTGGTTTAAAAAGCGTTCTTATGCAATGTATTTTATAGAATCTAGGTAGCAATTTTCGAAATCAGCAATCTGCTTTTATTTGTTGGCCGCGTGGCACCGCAGGGTGTGTGCTGGGGGTGGGGGGTTGGGGGGCGGGGGGGATGGAGTGATAAAATGAAATGTTTATACGGACACTTGCAAAAGACCTAAACGACAAATTGGACAATCAATTTAAGTCATCGTCACATGTGCAAAATGTCCAATAAGAAAGTCTAAGGTAAACAAGTAATAAAATCACGCCGCCTGCCTACTAATGGTGGTTAAAGGAAGGAGAGAGAAATGAAATGAAATGAAATGATATATTAACGTCTACAAAAGGCCAAAATGACCTATGAGACCAACTGATTACAATGATGAGTCTAGTACCAAGTCTGGGTACAAACAAAGAAAACTACAAACTAAACACTGAGATAGGAGTGCTACCAACTCCTATGGGTGGCTGGTAGGCTGTGCAAAATGGTATCATGCCACATAGGTACAAAGTGGGGATAAGTGTCACCATGATATAATATAGCAGTAGTAGAAGCCTACCCTGATCGACACTCAGGGTGTCGTGCTAGAATCCTGTGAATCCTCTGCCGCATTCTCCGCGCCGGTGCTGCGTGGCTCCCCTCCTCAATCGCGGTCGTCTCGATCTCCCCAACTCTACAGCTCGGTCAATGAGAGTACCGCTGGTGTGTGTATGGGTGGGAACCGAGCTCTGTGATGGTGGTGTCTCCTCTGCCTCTGTGGTACTCAGACTAAAGAAATCTGAGATGCGTCTCTGGGGCTGTCTTTGTCTATGCCCTCTCAATAGAGAGTCTCTATGTCTCTGTATCTCAAGTAGAAATAATCCAAGACATCTCTGATCCTGATATCTCATGACTCTATCTAAAGAGTCAAAACCATCTCTGAATAAACAATGAAAGCGTCCCCGTATCTCATAGTAGACTGTGCAGTGACATATGTAGCGAAACTCTGTCTCTGGCTCTGCATGGCATAACTGACATATCCTACTGTCTGCTGGTATGCCTCTGAATCTACCTGTCTCAATCCCAAGCTAGTGTGAAGATGTGCGAATCTGGCCTATGGCACATCGTAACCCATGAGATAGATGTGCGTCCATGTAGCTGGGCCGTGTGACAAATCCGTCTGTCGTGAGTTGGAGAAGATGCTCTCTATAGAAAGCCCTCTTCGTACCCAACTCGCGTGATGGCTCTATCCATGTCCTCCTGCTATCAAGCTGGATAAGATCCTGCCGAATGAGTCTAGTAATCTCCATCCGTTCAAGAGCCAAGGATGGTGCATCAAGAGAATACTGGAACGGGGGCAGCCTGTCCATGCTGAAACCATGCCTCTGAAACCATGAGCTCATCTGTGCATACCAACATGATGTATCTCCCTGTAATGCCAGCTGTCTCGATGACTCAAGAGCAAGTCTAGCATACCTGTCCCTGGTGGTGTCCCATAGGCTGTGTACAAATGTTAATGATCTAGTGAGTGCCTCAACCTCCATAGGTGGGGTAGCCATCTCTGCTCGAATGATGTCATGTGGAACTAAGGCCTTGGCTCTAATCAGCCTAGAAATCATAGATATCATGGGCCTCTCCATATTACTCCATCCAACACTGTCAACAGACGGCCCCCAAACCTGAACCCCGTAGTGCATAACTGAAGCGACCAAAGTGTCAAAAAGCCAAAGCTTTGTTCGAGGTTCCTGGAACTGAACCTGCGAACAAATCCTCTCTAAACCGCCTAGGGCTGCATAGGCACGAGTCAATCTAGTGTCTGCTGCCACTTTCAGTGTGACCCTCGGACCACTAAAGACCACCCCAAGATATGTATATGCATCAGTGTACTCCATACTGTCTTGACCATATGTGAATGTAGGTGCTGATCTCCTAACCCACTCTGGCGTGGTATTAAATACCATGACCTTGGTTTTACCAAGGTTGACAGACAATCCACTATCCCCTGCAAAACTATGCAATGCGTCCAAATGTCTCTGCATACCCTCTGGTGAGTCTGATATCAACACGATATCGTCAACATACAATCAAAGAGGAATCCATGTTCCTGCAAGCTGAGCACCACTATCTCCTCCTCTGTTAATATAATCAGAGACCTCATCAACATACATACCAAATAAGAAGACGACAATGGGCATCCCTGTTTTACTCCGATAGTGGAGTGAACTATGTCAGATATCCCCTCTGATGTGCGTACATGACCCATCACTGAACTGTACAATGCCATAATCCCCCTTATCAGCTCTGTGGGTACCCCCAACTCCATAAGTCGACGCATCAATCTCGCCCTCTGTACTGTGTCAAAAGCTTTGCGGAAGTCCACAAAGCTGCAATATATCCGTCTACCATGTGCTCGACCCTCCTCGATGATAGCTCTGAGTGTAAAGACATGATCCAGTGTGGAGAAACCCTTCCTGAAACCAGCCTACCCAGGTGCCCGTAAGCCCATAACCTCTGCCCAACTGCTCAGCCTATGCTCAAGGAGGATGCATACAACCGTGCCAATGTGTCCTACCATAATAGTACGGTAATTCCCCGGCACTGTGGGGTCTCCTGTCTTGAAGATAGGTACAATAGTAGATAATCTCAAAGACTTAGAAAATCCCTCACACGTGACACGGTTGAATAACCGTGCAAGCATCTCTACCAACAATTCCCCAGCAAGTATAATGTGCTCTGCTACCAAACCCTCATGATCCTGTGCCCGTCTGGTCTTCATCCTGTCAATGGCCTCCTTTACCATCTCAGTGGTAAAGGTGCTCGTATCCGGACATGGCTGTGGTGGATCTGGTAGTGGTGGCTGTCCAGGTACAGTGTATAAAGATGCTACATACTGCCCCCATATCTCTATAGAAGTAATCACTGGTGGGGGAGACTGCTCATGGAATAGACGCCAAGCCTCTCCTGAATCTCTACTAAGGAAGAGCTGATATAAATCTTGCTCCACCTAGACCAAGAAAGCTCGCTTCTTCCGTCGCACTAGTCGTCGTGTAGCAATACGAGACTGTCTATAGGTGATCACTCCCAATGCAAGATCCCGCTGTATCCGAGCTCTCCTCTGTCGACACTCCTCATCATACTAGCTGTTTTGAGGCATGTGCCCACAACGACGTCTCTTACCAGGCTGAGTGTGTGGGTATGCCTCTGTCGTTGCCCCATGTAATGTCACTGTCAGCATAGATGTGATCTCCTCCACTGTGTATACTGGCTCTGATGTGCATAAAAGCCTACGTATCTCCTTTGCATAGACTGAGTCAGTCTCTGGTGTAAAAGTATAACGTGGATGTCTACCACCCCGTGAGGCCTGAGATGTATTGTACTCAAAGGAGACTGATAATGTCAAAAGTGCATGATCTACTGCTATCCCAACAGGCCTGGGCCCCACTGTGAAATCCTGAATGTGAGAGATAAAGCTCGGATGTGTCAGAACATAGTCTACAGTATTGGGCCCATGTCTGTGTGGAAAACAAGTAAAACTTGTAGACGATGGGAAAGTCGGTAAGCCATTCAGTATGGCTAAACTGTGAGTAGTCGTCATCTCCCTTAGGTATCTCCCATACTCTGTATGCTCTCTATCGTGTGAGCATCTCTCAAGTCCCATCTCCTCTGGCTCTAGCTGTCTGAGCATCTCTTCTGAGGTGTCATAGAAAACCGTCTGTGAACTGCCTGTACGGGCATTGAAATCCCTCAAAAGTATGATGTCTCCATCCCTAGAGAACTCCCACATATCATCATCAAGTACAGAGTAAGGAGACTGTCCTTTGGGTGAAGCATATACTGGAGTGCTGGGAGGAAAATAGCATATGGCGATGTACAAGAAAAGTCCAGTCTCTGCCCTAAGCCTCACCCACAAGTATCTGGCCTGGTCTCTCCGAACTATGTGCAGTAGTGGCTGGAGCTCCTCTCTGAAAAGAACTGCTACACCTCCTGATCCTCTAGTCCCATGCTCAGATCTGGTGCATGTCCGGCAAGCTGTCTCCCATCTGTATCTTGATATATACGACATCAACTGTCCTGGAGCCTAATGAGTCTCTGAGTAGAAAACAATGTCTCTGTCTCTAAAGCTATCCTCAAAGGCCCCCACATCAAGTCTATACGAACCATTACAGTTCCAAACCGCCATCCTGAGAGTGGTCCCATAGGTCTCGCACCGTCATGTAGAGCGGTGCTCTATAATCACTACTCGTCCATTTCTGTAGAAGTCTAACTTTCCCTTCTCCCTTGCTGCTATAATCTCTGGCATGACCTCTCTCATATGTGCAAGCTGTGAGAGGGTAAGGTCATCTCCTAAAAAGATACCTGTTTTCTTGAGGGTTGGCCTCTTCTTTAAAAAGTCTTTCTTTTCTTCCATGGAGGGAAAGCGCAAAATGAGAGCCCGTTCTTTTGAACTCTCCCCATTACCTTCACTCTTCTTGCCCACTCTCCAAGCTTGTGTGTGCGAGGGCTTCTCCACCCCCATCATTGACATGAGGCTCTTCACCTCTTGGTCCACCTTATTTGAGTCTTTTAGGCCGGTCACTCTCACGTGTAGAGCGCGTACCCTTCTTCATTGTTCCTCTTCAAGTGTCTTGTTGATGATGTCGGGTGTAGTCGGAATGTCCTTGCCCTTCCCCTTCTTGACAACTTCAATCCATTTTTCAGCCTCTTCCACTTTCTTTTGCGTTTTGGAGAGAACCTCCACCCATGAGGTCTTCTTTTCTCCTTCCTCCTTTATTTCTTTGACTTGTGCTCGTATACTATTCAACTCATCTATCATTGATGGCTGAATTTCTCCATCTTCAAGGCGTCCTCTCTCTTTGGTTTCGTCAAGTTCCTTCTGAAGGGCTGAGATGCTTCCTTTCAGAGCTTGCATGTGAGCTTTGCATTCTTTCAACTCTCTTTCAATGGCTGTCATCCTCTTGCTTGTGACCATGTAGTGCGCCGCCATCTCTCTTGCCTATTTGTCAGAGCACTCTTCAATAAATTAAACTGGTGCGTGTAAAAGGAGGAGCCCTGTACCCGCTAACCTGAGTCCGAAACTGTCCAGGCTGCCCCACACACACAACACAGCCCTCTCTGGCTTGACTATCTGCTCACAACAGAGTAACCCGTAGGGTGCAGGCGCACTATGTATACATACGTTTCCACATTATGCATACATTCCACAATAGTGTCAACATCAAAATAAGCTCTCTCCCGTTTTTGCATACATATACACTCTGCAAAAATTTGTGTGTGTTGAGTGGTTCAGCTCTATTGTATCCTCTGATTACTACCAGTCCAGAGTCACCTTTTGTTGCCTTGCCTGTTGCTTCACCTTGCATTGGAGTTTAATCGCATCACCTGCTGGGTCGTTTCTTTAATTTCTGCCACGTAACCTAAATTTCCTTGCATTGCTAATTTCGCTTTTATCTAAGGTTGCCTAGCAATATTTATTGTAGCATGGCTTCAATAAAGTGACGCGCTGTTGTATTTGTGTTGCACGTCTACCTCTCTCTGCCGCGTAGGAAGAAAAGAAATCCTGCGCAGGGTATGTAACGCTAGAGAGAGAGAGAGAGAGAGAGAGAGAGTGCCCGCGCGCGAGTGATTAGACCTGAGAGAGCCCTCGTGACAGCCCTTGCGCCGGTCCTCTCTACCTGCGCGCGCGAGTGTGCAGCCCTACTGCCCTCAGCGCCTGAGTACTCTGTGCGCCCCCTCGCCTTTTTTCTCCTGCAGTACTCAGCCGCGAGTCTCTCTTCAGCCCTCCAGTCAGCACACGTGTTGGCCAGCCTGTACGTTACTCTGTGTGTGTGTGTGTGTGTGTGTGTACAGTCTGTGTCTTTCTTCCCTTGCTTTGTGTTTGCTAGTTCTGTGCGTGAGAGTCTGTGAGTGTGTGTGGTGACTGTGTATACGTGTGAGCCTGTGTGTGTGGGTGTGCTCTTCTGTTCAAAAGTTTTCCAGTCCTAATTTTCAGTCATGGCTTCATCCTCGTCGCAAGCCTATTCTAGCAGAGATCGATCTTCGGAAGAAATTAAAGGACAACATGTAGTTTCTACTGTGGATGACCAGTATCTTGATGCAGATTCCCGATATGTTTTTGATGCTCTTAATGAGGAATTTTGTCAGAGCAGGTCAAGCTGGAATAAGCCTGTTCCGTCCTTCAAATATAAAATGAAACTGCCCAGCATAGTTTCCCCTCTTAAAAAACTTAAGCAATTGGCAGTTATAATTTTCTTCCCTGGTCGTCTGCCCTCGGCAAATGATGTTGCGCTGTGGATCAGATCGATTCTAGGTGGTTGTTTCATTGAGGGTGTGTACTTTGCTTCGCGTGGATTTTATTAAGTTCACTTGACAGATTCGATCTACAAACAAAAATTGCTTGAAGCTTCCCCACTGTTTTATGGTAAACAAATGGTACATGTTTTGCCTTGGTCACCCAGTAAAGATTATCAGAATATTATTCGCCACTCCTGTCCGGTTTGGGTGGAGGTTGTTAATTTCCCAGATTATATGCGAGAAGAACTTCCTGGTCTGGCAGCCTCTTTGGGTAAAGTGCTTTGCCCTCCTCGCCCTACAGGGAATAGAAAAAGGTTCTGTATTTTGTGGGACACTGATAAACCCACTCCGCCTTCTATTGCAATTGAGGTTGAAGATGTAAATATGGGGGAGACATTCTTTGATTTGAAATGGGGCGTTTTTGCAGGAGCATGCTTTACATGTCATAATTTTGGACATCTTGCATCAGAATGTCCGCAGGTAGTTAATAAACCACCGCCAAATGCTATCCCTCAAACGGACATTGCTCCTGCTCACCTGCTGACAGAAAAAGCTAAACCTTCTGCTGCTTTTGTTGTCATCAATGATAATTTAAAGCCTCTTCTCTGCCGGCTGCTCAACCCTTGAAAGCCAAAGATAAAAGGAAAGCTCTGATGTCAGATGCTAAAAAGGTTGATTCCAATGGTTGGCAACATCCAAAAAAGGTTTTTACTCCAAAGACAAGGCCTCTTCAATCTCGAAATTGGAGTGCGTCGGCTCCTATGCCGGGACAAACTTTCATTGATACATCTCCAGCATCCAGACTCTGGACTGATGTACTTAAGAAGGGGCTGCCTTTGATGGAATCAGATGATATGGATATTACTCATGCTCAGGCTCATGCTGATGAGCATGAAGATATGGCGGTGACTTGATACTTGGTCGCATCGTTTGTACATATGTATATATTCCATGTCTTTTCCCATAAAGTGTGTGACTTATAACATCCAAGGCCTCTCACATGTAAATAAATGGAGGCTTTTTTGGGATTACGTCAATACAATGCATCCTCATGTCGTATGCTTGCAAGAACATAATCAAGCATAGATTGGCTGGACAATCTGGTTTCTTTTCGGGTTATCACATCTTTTATGCGGGGTCAGCAGCTTACTCGGGTGTGGTTATGCTCGTACATCATGATTTGAATCCATATGTTGCATATAATGATTCTGCTGGCAGATGGATGATTATCCAATGCACGATAAATGCAGAAGTATATGAGTTTGCTGGTATATATGCTCCGCAGTCGTCTGGATCCCGGGCACTGATGTGGTCTTCTCTGAGCGATTATCCCTGGCTTTCAAATGCCTTTATTTGCGGTGATTTTAATAATTCGCCACTTTCTGGGGATAATACTTCTCAAAATTCGCATATGCATCAAATTGAGCATCAAAAGTGGTCTTTTTAATTGGATATTTTGCACATTGTGGATTTGTGGCTTGCTACAAGCCCGAGTAACTCAGGTTTTACGTACACTCATAATGCTTTGGCATATTATCGGGCAAGATTAGATCGATGGTATTTGGTTAATGCCAATCAATACGACTCTTTCGTATATAAAATCCGGATTGATCATTCATTATGTTTATCAGATCATGCTCCAGTATGGTTAGAATTGTTTTTCGACATGCCTCGAGATGAAGAAATTATGCCATCTCGTCATTTGTTACATGTCAATGACAACTACCTTTCCCATGAGGTTTTTCGTCACATGGTTTTGACGGCAATTCATCCTCTATATATGCCTGCACATGCAGACATTGACTTTGCATGGCACTCTTTTAGTTTACGAATGCAATATGTCATTAAGGACTTTGGAAAATGGTATCTTGCCGATCAACGGGAAGCTCTTGCTTTGGCCAAGCATCAACAGCAATGTATTATGGAGTCGGAATCGACTCTACTTTTAGGTCGCTCTATTCAAGATACATTGTGCGAGGCGAATAATATCATTTCATGCAATCAAATGCGCAAACTTCGTAAATGGCAGGTACGATCTAGAGAAAAGCCGATTATGGATAAAGGGTGTTCTTCTAAAAAAAATTTAAAAGTTTGCATGCTTCTCGTCAGAGACAGTCCATTTCTCGCATTAAAATGTCAGATGGCTCTTGGACTTCTACAAAATTGCAACTGTCACATGAATGTGTTCAGCATTATGAAAGATTATTTGCTACTCCTACATCTTTATCCCCACCGGAATCTTGTGTCAGATTGCGATTTCTTGAAGTTGTTTCCTCGATTATGGACTCTGATGAAGCGAATGCTCTGGAACAACCTTTTACACAGGATGAATTATATCATGCTTTAAAAGCACTAGGGAAATGGAAAACTCCAGGATGGGATGGTCTTACTGCTTAATTTTTTCATGCCTTTTGGGACGAATTGAAAGATGCATTGTTATTCATCATCAATAGTGCTTTGGCAGGAACAAAAACTTCCATCCCTATGGAAACATGGTTTGCTGCAATTGCTTCCTAAAAAGCATTTGGCTGAGAATTTTGCTGATTGCAGACCAATCACTCTCATGCATGTTGTTTATAAACTTGTTCTGAAATTGTTGGTGCTCAGAGTGAGCTATTCTTCATCATGATCTTCATCCGCGTCAATATAGGTTCATCCCGAGACGTCACATCATTGACAATATTGCAAATGCTTCGAATATGCAAAATATACTTCTCAGGAGGTAATCTTATTGTAGGTAGATATAGCCAAAGCTTTTGATTCGGTTCACTGGGATTTCACAAATCATGTCTAAATTGGGTTTTGGTCCTAAATGGGTCAACGCTATCTATTGGCTGTATTCTGATGCCATCACTCAGCAATCATTGCGGATGGTCTTACTGGCACTTGGGGACTTTGGTCGATCTGTTAGCCAGGGCTGTCCGCTCAGTGCTTTATTTTATGCTCTACGGTCGACAAAACGGTGGATGTTGGTCTACTGCATGGATTGGAAATTGCTGGCAAACCTTCTTTCCTTGCTCAGGCGTATGCAGATGATTCGTTTTTTTTGCCTAAAAATGATCGGGAGGATCTTCAAACCTTGATGAAAATCTTATCGGATTTTGGATTGACAAACACCGGCATTCACATACGCTCATGAGACAGTGGATTATACAGATGCATGGACAGACTACCCCCCTCCCTGACTCTTACACAGTCCGAGATCACCAGGCTCATTCGCCAGGACATGACTCAGCTGGATACCAGGAGGGCTTGGATTCACCCGACACACGCGTTGGGCACGAAGATGGCTTTTTATAAGGAGCATCTTCTCCAGTTCACTGAGGATGGTTTTGTGGTGAGGCCCAGATACATGGACACTGTAACAGACTTGGACACTCCAAGTCAAAAATCAATCACGACAGCACCAAATAACCACTTCAAAACAATTCACAGATCACAATAGATTTGCACTGGCCCGGCGGAGTTCCGTGCCTAGAGATATTGGCCCCAAAGACTAGCGCCCCTTTCGGTATTTCTTTTTATATTAATCACATCAAAGTACAAGAGAGTGGCTAGGGTTTCACTCTCAGACTCTGCGTCCAGATGCTCTGAGAGGTGAGGCCCTCACCACTAATTTAAAGGTTACAAGGGATGCCCAAAAGCAGAGCCCCAAAAGCTTCAAATCAAAAGCAATTTCTCTCTCTCTCACAGAGAGTCAAAACTTGAAAGCAAAAGCATTCTCTCTCTCTTTCTCATATTGTAGAGAAAAAGCAAAATTTGCGTCGCTCATCATTTTCGAAAAAAAAAACTTTTTTTTTTTAAAAATAGCCTCCGCGATTTCCGGAAATTAGGGTTTTTGTTGTCTGCCACGTCATCACTTTGAGACATACCCCCCTCTTGAAAGCATTGTAATCGACCGCGATTACGCATGCAAAACCAACAAAAGCCATAAACCGTCTTAGCAGACACTGACTGTTAGTACCTACGTACTAGGAACACACATCTAGCACATGTACAAAATCGACAGTCACATCACACGACATCACCAGGCATCACAGGACATCACAGGACATTCAACATTCATTCGGATCTTAGACCATGATTTATCGGCAATGTAGCTAGCAATCACATCTAGGTCCAATCGGGACCTCATCGATGTCCGATTGACTAACCCCTATTGCAACCATGTCTATTCGAGATCAATCAACCTAAAATGCTGCAGTCATTTCGGCTATCAGTTCCTACACTCACAAGAAGTCAAGAACAAATCAGTATCATTATCAGGAATTCCATTTCATAAAGTCATCCAGCAGAATACTGTCAGCTCTCAGTATCCCTCAAGCTCAAAGAGACATCAGTGACTTTAGTATCAAAATCGAGGCATCTGTTGACAAGGGAGCGGAGTGACTCCCCTCTTCTGCATCCCACTGCACCAAATCTCCGACCAAGCTGAATTCTGGGTTCCGTTTGGAATAGACTATGCTAAACCAAAACATCGAGGTAAAGTTTCACAATCCGAGGAGTATCTGCTAGGTCCTCCTCCTCCATCCACTTCACATCAAATGCAGGAAAGTTCTTGAACTAAACCAAAAACCGCCTTCGTACTTTACCTTTCTTCGTATCGTTATGTGCCAAAATCTGTTCAGGAACAAGGATCTCCTCGTTTTCTTCCACTTCGGGTTGCTCATCAGGCACATCACCCTTAACAGGTTTCAAGAGACTCACATGCAATGCATTGTGAATCCTCTAAGTATCTGGCAGTTTCAATCGGAAGGAGACATATTTATCTTTTCAGTTATCTGGAAAGGTCCGTAGTGTTGCATACTAAGCTTTGGAAAAAGCCTCTCCTTTCCCTTTTTCTTTCGTAGGCGTGCCTTCTCAAAAGTAAGAGCACCCAATCATCCTCCTTCAATTTCAAGTCGCGACGATGGCGATCCGCTGCCTTTTTCTGTCGTTCTTGAGACTCCCGCAAAGTCTCGCGAACCTTGGCAAAAGCCGTATCCAAATCTCGCGAATATTCATTCGCTTCAAATAACTAATCTTTCGTGCTCAGGAAGGATGGAACCTTCGCAGCACTTTCAACAATCTCACATGGCGTCTTCCCCGTCGAAGAGTGTATCGTGTTATTGTAGGCAAATTCCACCAAAGGTAAGTTCTTTTCCCATTGAGTCTTCTGATCCGAGATACAAGACTTCAATAAATCTAAAATCACTGAATTGGCAATCTCAAATTGCCCGTCAGTCTACAAGTGGAACGATGACGAGAACTGCAACCGCGTGCCAATGTTCTCCCAAATTGCCTTCCAAAACAAACTCATAAATCTGGGGTCTCTGTCGGAGAGAATCGTCTCAGACGTGCCATGTAATCGGAAAATCATCGTGATCATTCTGTATTCTCGGGAGATAAAAAAAAAAGAAATCCATTTCAATATTTTCCCAAGGGCGGGTGGGTATGGGTAAAGGCTGTAACAATCCCTGTGCCTTATGCCTGTCAAACTTGACCTTCTGGCATACCAAGCAACTGCGCACAAACTCTTCCACATCCTTCTTGAGTCTCCGCCAAAAGAAATATCTCTCTACCCCTTTCATGGTGGTAGCAATGCCGCGGTGACCCGTAAAAGGTGGACAATGGCATTCAGTCATAACCTTATCCCTCAACGGCTGTGTAACGCACAACATAGTCTTTTTCATCAAGTAGCCTTCCCGAAGGGAGTATCCAGCTATTGTCTCCCCATCCCGTATCCGTGTGAAAATATCTGCAAAATCTGTATCTGTGGCATACTGATCGACCATATCCTCGAAGCTCCTATGATGTATCGCGGAAATAACCAGAACCAACGGTTTTCGAGACAAAGCATCTGCCACCACATTCTTTTGTCCCTGCACATGGACAATCTGGAAGTGGAACTGTGACAAGATGTTCGCCCACCGCATCTGCTTTTCCGAAAGCTGCTTCTGTGACAAGAAGTAGCGCAAACTCTGATGGTCTGTAAAGACAGTAAAATCCGCTCCGAGTAGGTAATGCCGCCACTGAGTAAGAGCATGGATAACCGCCAAAAGCTCTTTCTCATAGATCTGTGTTGTCATCTCCGGCCTAGAGAACAAACGGCTCTCGTAAGCTATGACATGGCCTTCTTGCATCAAGACCGTACCCAGACTACGACCACAAGCATCACAATATACTTCAAATGACTTCTGCAAGTCCGGCAAAGTCAAAATAGGTCCCGTAGTCAATTTCTCTTTCAATGTCCGAAAGGCAATCACCCTGTGGGTCCCCACGAAAAAGGTACTCCTTTCTGTGTCAAGGTATGCAAAGGGGAAGCAACCTCTGCAAACTTTCGTATGAACCACCTGTAGTACGAACACAGTCCCAAGAAGCTTCTAACTTCATGGACATTCCTCAAATCGGGCCAATCACAGATAGTCTCTATCTTGGCCGGGTCCATTTGCACTCCTGCTGCTGACACAACTGTGTCCCAAAAAGTGTATCTTTGGTAGGAAAAATTCACTTTTCTTTGCATTAATCACTAACTTGTGATCTCGTAATGCCTGAAAGACTTGAAGCAGATGATCTCTATGTTCTACCTCATTCTTGGAGAAAACAATGATGTCGTCAAAGAAAGTGCCAACAAATAGCCTGTATTCTCGAAAAATCCTGTCCATCATCCGGTTAAATGTCGCAGGAGCATTGGTTAAGCCAAAAGGCATCACCAAAACCTCAAATAACCCAAAAGTTGTCCGAAAAGCTATCTTGTAGACATCTCCTGGCGCTATCCTGATCTGATGATATCCACTCTTCAAGTCAATCCTGCTAAAGCACGAGGATCCCTGTAACGTGTCGAGTATATCATCGATCCTAGGAATCGAAAATCTGTTCTTGATGGTGATTTTGTTGAGAGCGCTATAATCGGTGCACATTCTCCAAGATCCGTCTTTCTTCAAAACCAACAACATTGGAGAGCAATACGGTGAAGTACTAGGCTGGACAAGACCCTTTTCCAAGAGGTCTTTCACTGGTTTCATAATCTTTTCATTCTGTACTCGGCTCACACGATAAGGTGGCCGATTCGGTGGCGTGCTTCCAGGTATCAGATCAATGGTTTGATCTTCAGGCCCTTTGAAAAGCAATCGGCATGAGTGTGGAGAAAAAAAATCTTGGCGTTCTTTTGATCAGGTCAAAACATATTCAACCTTTATCCATCGTTCAATTCTCTCCCAAAAGAATGAGTAAGAAACTGAAGTTCATCAAGTACAATCTCTAAGCCCTTCATTTATCAAAGTCGCTTTCTCGGCCCGGTAGTCAACCACGGCGTAGTTCTTGTGGTACCAAGGGATCCTGAGTAGAACGTCACTCGCGTGCCCTGAACACCCCTGTCATTGCAAACAAAGTTTTCCAATGCTCGGTGTAATGGCAACATCCCATCCGGGTGCCAGTCGAACTACCTCCGCCTGTGGCGTCAGTCTGTCGAGCGTAATTCCAAATCGAGCCGCCAATTCCAAGTGAAAAGAAGTTTGCCTTGGCTCCTTCAAAAGAGCTTCCTCATCCGTCACTTTGCCCCAAAAGCGGCAAAGTTTGTACTTTCATTCATTAGATTCAATGCAGGTCCCACACCATGTGGTACCAATTCTGCTTTTCTATCTGCCACATTCCTCAACTGCTCTCGAACTCTCAGGCATGTCGTCGTCTTTATCATTCCGTTCCTTCTGTGCCTTTTTAGGACACTTCGTGGAGATATGTCCATGTTCCCCGCATCCAAAGCACTTCTCCTCTCTTATGAAGCGAGCTCTCTCCTCAGGAGTAAGCTTGGGTCATGCATCCTTTTTCTCTGGGTTTCTCTTTTTCTTTCTACTTTCATTGCCAGAAGTCTGTTCAGCTCGTTGTGTCATGGCCTTATCTGTGGGGTAGGTCAAACTGCCAGAGTGAATGGCAAAGCCCCGCTTCGCATGACTCATAAACTCCTAAATAGAAGTTAACTTCTATTCCAAGCAGTGATCTCGGATCTCTGTAGGTAGACCCAAGGTAAACCGTTCAATCTGTTCTCTGAACGAGATGTTCTTGAATAAAGAGGCGGGTAGAAAAGAGCTCCAGAATCTTTCACAGTAAGTATTTACTGTATCGCTCTTGGTCATCCGAAGACGGTTCCAAGCAGCTCGTATATCTCGTTCATATTCTTGCGTCAACCAAGAAGAAATAAAAAGCTTTCAAATTTCAGCCATTTAACTGGCGCACTCTTGTTTAAAAGAAGCGTGGACCACCAAGTACGAGCATTCCCCTTAAGCTAAGAGGTAGCTCTCCGAATCTTGGATTGCTCTGAATAGCGTCCTCCCGCGAAAGGGATGTCAAACTGTTGTATAAAAGACAAAGCCTTCGAAGCATCTGAGTATCCTGAAAAAGTATCAAACTTGATCGAGTGGCCACCTTCCTTAAACGCTCGGACTTTCTTGCTTTTATCTTCGAGAAAGTCATACTGGTTGGCTTTGTAAAAATTCTTCTTGTTCGCATAAAAGTTTCCGTCATCGGAATCTGAGCTGTCTGTAGACCAGTCCGCAATAGAACTGTCAATCTCTGGGCGAGATGTAGCCTTCTTTGCCTTTTTCTTGCCCTTTCCAAAGCTTTGTTTCTTGCTTCGCTTTTTACCTTTTCTGTCTTCTTCGCTCGAATCCGAGGAGCTAGAAGAACTATCAGAAGAAGAAGAAGAAGAAGAACTGGGTACTCCTTCAAATCAAAGTTACTTGGAATGGGAACGAGGAACCGGAACAGGGGGCTCCGGAACGGTACCGGAACGTATAGGCGGGGACCGGAACGGGAACGCCGGAACGGTCCACCAAAAAACGTTGAAATTAGCCTCAAAACAACCTTTAAGTTAGGAAACAACTATAAGCCAAGCTTCTAACACCTACTTGGATAATTAGAATCATGTTCAAGCATGTTTTAAGTTTCAACATGTCGCTTGTGCGCGATGCGCGTTAGTGGTTGCGGATGTAAATTCAATTTACCGGGGTTGTAGACACCTCATAACATACTAAGTGCATCACAAATAACATTATCTAGGAAGTGCAAAGATTGAAGAGCTCAATAAAGTTGAATAGACAGAAAGACGGATTAAAAACTTAAAAGACTATGACTATATAGTATAAATTCAAGTGTGGCTTATAAGGCCAGCCAAGGTACTACAAACAGGTAAGCACTGAGAAAAGATAAGAGTCGAGGCTCAAGAGTAAAGACTAGCCACTATGGACTCAAGAGCTCAATACATAGATGCCAAAATGCCATAATGGAAACATGTCAAGGGCCAAGGCTCAAGGACCAGTGGCAGAAGAGCCAGCCTTCCAATCTGTAGTGGTGTCATGGAGATCATGGATGTCATCCCAATCCTCATCCCCAACAGGCTCGTCCGCATCATCCACTTCATGTAAAACCTCTGTAGATCCACCCTCCCCAAGTATCTCCGCCTCTGCCTCCATCTCCCACTGTAGAAAGGGATCTGATACTTTGGATGCCGACTTGCAAAGCATACGCAAGTTTGCACTCACAAATACAAGATCATTTGCTTTCTCCACTGCAAGTCGGTTTCTCTTCCTGGATGCAACGTGGCTATAAACACTCCACAATTGCTCCAAGCAAGAGGAGCTAACCGCTTGGCTGAGGATGCGGATAGCTAGTCTCTGAAGCTCTGGCCCATCTGAGCCATAGTCCTGCCACCACAAAACTGAGGAGATCTTGGTGCGATCAACTTGGGCATCGGCAAGCCCAAATGATCCTCGCATATCCCTGTACATAGCAAGTTGATCCTTGATTTTGCGGCGCTCTTCTCGATCAGGGTGAAACATGGTCAAGATCTCGTTCCATTGCTTGGTCACCTCCCCATCATGCTCCTGTCCTGCACCTTGAAACTCTGGATCCAGCACAAAAGCCGCACCATGGAAAGGGGAAGCATAGGCGTCCCATCTGCTCTGACAAAGCAAGCTAATCTCCTCAAACCTATCTGCATTTGGCTCAAGTGTTTGGAGGGCCTCCACCATGCGATCCATGCGATCCATGGTGTGAGAGAGTGGCTTCAAGCTTTAAGCTTGAGAGGGAGGGTGAGAGGGAGAGAGTGGCGCTTCAAGACTCAAGTAGCAATGCGGGAGAGTGAGGGCTATGAAATTGTGAGGGGTGTGCATTAGCTTTTATAGGAGAAAATAGTGAAGACCCCCCCCCCCCCCCCAAACACACACACACCGCTAGTGTGAACCATCCCATGCGTGGGCGCTCCAAAAACTGCCGCCTATTTCTGAAATTTAAAAACTGCCACCCAAATTTGAATTTTAAAAACTGCCGCCAGACGTTTCGTCCGGCCGTTCCGGACCGTTCCGTCCCGTTCCACCCGGCTGGAACGCCGTTCCGCTGTTACGTTCCGGAACCGGAACGTCCGCCCGTTCCCGTAGCCGTTTCTCCGGCCGGCCTTGCTCGGAACGCCGTTATGGAACGAAATGCCCCCGTTCTGCCCGTTCCGTGTTACTGTGCTTCAAATCGAACACGCTTCTTCTGTTTCTTTGCCTTGTCAAATGTCGACCGATGACCCAAATATCCTGGGAAGTCAGTGTCTTTCTTCTGCTTTTTGCCGTGCTTTTTGCCTTTCTTTTGCACGTCGAAAAGCTGAGCAATCCGTGCATCAACCACAGTCTCTAGTTCCTTCTCCGTATATTTCTTGGAGGCAGAAGGTTTCTTGAGAGCAGGTTTCGGGAGTGGTGTTGTGGTTCTTTGCCACTCCATCTGTACCTCTTCCAAAGAGGCATATATTTTGCCATCTTCGGGTCCTTGGCAAAATTGAGCATCATCTTTGTTGCATCGCCAATCGATTGACAACGCTCCATCTCTCTTTGCTCCGCCTGAGTAGGCCGAGGCGGGCCATACTCTCTGTCTGAATCTTTGTGATCCCAGCCGCATCTCCAGAGGGAGTCGACTGAGCATTGCCTGAAGTCATAGGTGCCGCGGAAAAAAAATTCGGGGATCGGATTTCCCGTAGAAGAGAAATCGGCCGTGCTCTGATACCACTGTAACAGACTTGGACACTCCAAGTCAAAAATCAATTGCGACAACACCAAATAACCACTTCAAAACAATTCACAGATCACAATAGATTTGCACTGGCCTGGCGGAGTTCCGTGCCTAGAGATATTGGCCCCAAAGACTGGCGCCCCTTTCGGTATTTCTTTTTATATTAATCACATCAAAGTACAAGAGAGTGGCTTGGGTTTCACTCACAGACTCTGCGTCCAGATGCTCTAAGAAGTGAGGCCCTCACCACTAATTTAAAGGTTACAAGGGATGCCCAAAAGCAGAGCCCCAAAAGCTTCAAATCAAAAGCAATTTCTCTCTCTCTCTCACAGAGAGTCAAAACTTAAAAGCAAAAGCATTCTCTCTCTCTTTCTCATATTGTAGAGAAAAAACAAAATTTGCGTCGCTCATCATTTTCAAAAAAAAATTATTAATAATAATAATAGCCTCCGCGATTTCTGGAAATTAGGGTTTCTGGCAAAAATTAGGGTTTCTGTTGTCCGCCACGTCATCACTTTGTGACAGACACCCACTTATCTCATGGGATACGGTGTGCTATTGGCCAGATACGCACATCTTCACACCAACTTCGGGTGGAGACTGACAGACACATCGGAGTGTCAGCAAAGGTCAGGACATGTTCCCTATGTCAAACGGAGGCTGAGACAGAGTTGCACTATGTATGCCATTGCCCAGTTTACTATGATATATGAGGTCGCTTCCATTGCTTGTTCATAGAGGGTTTTGGACCGCTTTCTAGAGTCATGGGGTATGAGGACTAGAGATGTTTGGGATTGTTCTTGCTGGAGCTACGGAGACACATAGAGCTTGTTGAGAGGAGAGGCTAGCCAGTCTCAGAGACGGATCACAGCCTTCTTCTGTAGAGCGGATATTGTGCAGCCAGAGGTGCAGCGACCACAACAGAGCTCATACTCTCCTCACACCAGAGGCACACTGATCGACCGAGCGAGTGAGCTTGGGAGATCCAGGCGCCCACGGCTGAGGACTACACAGCATCGGCGGAGACTACATCAACGGATTCGGGTCACCCTTGCCCGATATGCACGACGCCCGATCAAACTACTGACTATGGAGGAGATTGATGAGATTGGCCAGCGATCGATGATGGACTTCCTGTGATCTTGATGAGAATTGTATATCATGCTCACTCTTGTATTTGCCCTTGTATCACTTCTATCAAATATTGTATGAGCCCTCCCCCCCCCCACTTTTTTTCAGCACCCGACTTTTTATCTTTTGTACCCAAACATTGTACTAGATTCCACCATGTTGTAACTTTGTGGTCTCATAGGTCATTTTGGCCTTTTGATGACGTTAATATAGCATTTCATTTTCTCTCTCTCTCTCTCTCTCTCTCTCTCTCTCTCTCTCTCTCTCTCTCTCTCTCTCTCTCTCTCACCCGCCCAAGTGCATTGCAGCAGTAAGACCACCAAATCCATACATGCCAAAGTAGGGCTGCAGAAATCACAAAAAGATCACAAAGATGAGATTAAGTTCAACTAACAATAATATATAAAGCAAAAGTGAAGCATTTGCATCCACAACAACAAATCCATGGGTCATACCATACCTGCAAAAAAGGAGGCTTCCCTCCAATGGCAGAGACTCTTAGACTCCTATGCTTGGAAGAGCCCATAGTTCCCCTAACATCATCAGATATTAACATCTGATACCAAATCAAGATGACAGAAAACAAAAAGTTCGAGCCAAAAGGCGTAAAACGTAGTCACAGTTTAGTGTTTTGAATGCCTAGCTTGCAGAGTTCTAAAAGCACAATTCTAAACTTCCAGATTTGACAAACTCACCACTTAGCAATTGAATTTTCACTGGTGCTATCCATTCCTGGACCGCTGTCAAAAATTGTGATCTTGTCTTTCTGGAGCGTTACACTGCAAAAGTAAAACCCCTACAAATTTAAGTAGTCAGATTAAAAGCTTTACTTTAGCACCATGGGACCAAAAAATAACCTTATAGAGCGTCTTTCACTGTGTGAGTTTGCCCAAACTGCTTGAAGAGAATTGTCCTGAAAATGGTGCAAGGATATTAAGAAACAAAATCTCAATAAAGCCCAATACATTTATCTTATGTACTGTGAAACACCATGCAAAATGCAAGTTCCCTCGAAAGACCAAAAATTATTATTAAAAAAAAATTATGTTTCCCATTGTGATTTATTGTACTGCCTCTACCATCACTCAATCAAATTCTTAAACCCTTGAATTGCTTTCATGTTTTAAGATGTATAGTCTGAGTGTAATTTTCAAGGGACGGTCCGACAGCACCTTGCGGAAGCACAAAGATCTCTGTGGAACTGTAATTTCAGATGTGGTACAAAAACACAGGCCACAACAATCTGAAAAGAGGAAACAAGAGAGAAGCTTCACCAGAAGGTCAGCTAATGCAGTCTCCACGGTATACTCTTGAGGCAAAGAAACAAGAAGCTCTGGGTCGGGAGTCACGTTCCACATGTCCTAAAGAAAGAAACGTACAACATTCTCCTTTCAGTAAGATCAACAACATCAGCCAACAAGTGAGCACAGAAAACAATTTCAAACTCTTCAGTTAAGAGTTGAAAGGCAAACCTGCAAAGAGTGAACACTGTGTGGATGTCCGTCCTGTGGATGTAAAAAAGACAATCAAATGATATTCATATGCAATAGCTTGAGAAGAATTGTCAGGAATGTTCGGCACTTCAAACATCAGAATTCTTCCATATTTGTTCAGGGCTAGCATAATCATTGGGCACTTAAAAATAGATGCCAGTTTCCAACAGCACAGCAAGGTGAAACCTGATGCCGGAGCTCACACATCTTCAAGAGGCACCTACATTTTCACTTACGTGCAAACCTTGCTGCTCTCTCTCTCTCTCTCTCTCTCTCTCTCTCTCTCTCTCTCTCTCTCTCTCTCTCTCTCTCTCTCTCTCTCTCTCTCATGGCTAGGATAATCATTGGGCACTTAAAAATAGATGCCAGTTTCCAACAGCACAGCAAGCCTCAAGGTGAAACCTGATGCCGGAGCTCACACGTCTTCAAGAGGCACTTTCACTTACGCGCAAACCTTGCTGCTGCTGCTGCTCTCTCTCTCTCTCTCTCTCTCTCTCTCTCTCTCTCTCTCTCTCTCTCTCTCTCTCTCTCTCTCTCTCTCCCCCTCCTGTTCTCGTACCTGAAGAAATAGAATTCTGCCAGATTCTTCACAGTCAAAGATGCGGCCGTCTTCAATTCGATTCCCAGCTCCATCTTCAAGGTATACATGATTACCCCATTGAACAGAGCAAGCCCGCTTGGAAGCTAAACGTCTGACTTTGAGAAGAAGCTCGTCTACACCGAGGTCATCATCGACCTTCTCATGCAGGATGACATGGCTACCGTCCGGGAGAAGAACGTTGAGTTCGAAAGGAGCTTGGGGATAGCGGCTTTTGGCTCGAATGGGGGTTTCTGGGGCAGGAAGAGCAAGAAGATCTCTTTGAGGTGCTGCAGGGGAGCGCTTTGGGGCTGGCAGGGCTAGCAGTTCCTCGCTAGGTGGCTTCTTTCGTTTGTTCCTGGATGCATTTCCGTAAGAACAACTGGCCATGGAAGAAGCAAGCAAAAGGGCAGCGCAGAAGAAGCAAAATGCAGGGCAAGCTAAACGACAGACCAGACGTGGGTGGTAACAAGTCAGGAGCGGAAATGAGCAGCGGCTGCCTGGCCATGCAACTCCACTCTCCAGAAATTAACTTAGCAATCAAAGCCACGTGCTTTGATTATGTCCGAAGCCGCACCTCTGACACAATCCTGTAATTGGGTTTGACATTCCTAGCTAAGCCTTGGCCCTTTACCAATATGAGCATTGAGCCTTGCCCGATGCCCTTGGCGCATCTTTCTTTTCTTTCCTTTTTGGCTTTTTGACGGATAGTCTTTTTGTTCGCGAATATGGTAGTGTGCTTTGTTAGTTGCAAGGACACCGAACTCCTATTAAGCACATTGGGAGTGAATTCAAGTAGAAGTGTTGTGTGTTTTTGTGAGTAAATGTAGTACATATGCTTGTTCCTTCGCCTTGTAGGTTATGGGCATTCCCGTCAAAGAGAACACTCCAAGAGATCACATTCCAAGAAGGGAGCTTATGTGGGACAGTTGCATGTCGCAAACCAACACTCCACTTGAGGGTCAATCACAACACAAGCATTAAAGGTGCATACATGGGTCATTTCATTTGTAAGGGTGACCTCATGTTGCATTTGTTTGAAACAGTCAGGAGTTGTTGGTCTTGTCCATTCTGGGGATATCGTGCAATCAAAGTCCTCTAAGAGAGAAGGGAGCTTCTCTCTGACATATTGTGCCTAACATTAAGGATACACACATGGATCGTTTCACTTGGAAGGGTGCCAACATGCTACATTTGTTTGAAACAGTCAGGAGTTGTTGGTCCTGCCCATTTTGGGCACAAGTCAGTGAAGAGGAACATCACAATAAGAGAGAGAGAACTAGTATCATGATAGGGGTGGTCAACTCGACTAATGCAACTAGGGTCACAAATGTCGGCTTTCTTTTATGAACTAGAGAAGCACCACCTACGTTATGTTGCAAAGTGCTAGTCTTCACCCTTGATAAGACAGTTGTTGCACAAGACCTTCTAGACAACACTAGGACATGTTCACAATAGCACGTGCACACGCACACATAGAGAGAGAGAGAGAGAGAGAGAGAGATCACCTATAGTGTTTGTAGTGAAAGATTGCTTGGAAAGTAGTATGTTTGCTGATAGGAAAGAAATGTTTGATTAGTAAAAAACCTCTTCAACCTTCTTCATTCAAAAATCCTATACTGATATAGTCAAAACTCCTTTTCATATCCATGGAGGAGGGCTTAGTAGAGTGAACGTTAAAGCAGTGCATATGGGTGCACACATCTTGCGGGTTGGTGCCTAGATTGCAAGTTAGTCACTGCGGGTTTGTACCCAAGTTGTTGGACAATTTAGGTGTATGGGCAACTAAAGAAACCGGGAACAATAAAATCTCGCCAAGAGGAGTGAACTCTTGGGGTTTGGATATTTTAATGAAGAAGAGTTGTATGTTGTTTTTCTTCTAGGAAAGATTGTTTTGGTTCCGCTTTGATAATGTTTGAAGGCCTATTTTAACAAACTTGTGCTGGGAACTTTAAAAATGAATTTTGTGTATGAACAATCATGTGGTAGTAATTAGAAAATAAACAAAAAGTGTGAGTGTGAGGTGGAAAGTGGGTCAGGTTGTCAGTCGAGGATGGGTGGTCTTGATTAGTCAAGAAACTCTCTACTCCCTCTGTTAGGAGAAGCGAAATTAGAGACTCATTATACCAAGAGTCGAGAAGTCCCAAATATACGTGCCCTTGAAAGCTAGGGGGAAAAAGGTATTTGGGTTTTCTCTCTTTTGGAAGGTGGGAATTAGGGACATAAAAAGAAAACTTGCAATTAGTTCATGCTTTCCCTGTGAGACAGGTTAAGAACCCTCTTTAATGGTTCGGACTCAAGTTACTTGGTGACGAGAAGCCGTCCATTGGAAATCAATTCCTTCTTGACTATGTTTTCTCGAGCGATTAGGGCATAGCGTCCTGTCAGGTACCCTCTAGTTGGCCAAAGGTTATGGTAACAGGGTGGGGACCTCACATGATAAACCTTGGTCCTCTAGACTTCTCTTAGAACCACGAGACTGCATGAATCTATCAAACTCCTGATACCATTGGCTTGATCCTTGCCTCAAGTTGTAAAGAGCCTTCTTCAGCTTATATACCAAGTGCTCCCTACCTTTAATTGCAAACCCCTCAGTTTGTTTCATATATACATCATTGTGGAAATCTCTAAGTAGGAAAGCCATCTTCACATAATTTGGACCAATTCTAGATCCTCGGTAGCTACGAGTCCACACACGATATACAAGGTAGTCATCTTGACCCCATGTGAAACAATCTCAGCGAAATCAATCCTTTCTATTGTGAAAATCCCTTAGCAACTAATATAGCCTTGTAGTTAAGCATAGCATCTTGAGATGTACTTGTTAGCTAACAAGGATCTATTGAATATTGAAAGAAAAAACAAAAATTTATTCGAGATAGTTCACAAAAAAACAGCATTTACTCATGAAATCGGTAAACGCATTGTAAAATCGATAGTTTAAGGTCCAAGTTGCCATTTAGGAGAGTCTATGAATCAAGAGATTTTTATTAGCATGAAAAGGTGGAAAAAGAAAGAGGAGGAACCCAATTTTATAAAGATCCATTGTGGTAGACTTTACATAAAATGCTCTTGTACTCACTATCTTGATCACCCACCATTGTGATGGGTAACCATATCCAAGCTAAACAATCCTGCACAATTTTAGCTCTTGATGGGATCCATTGTGGTAGACTTGACACAAAACGCTCTTGTACTCACTATCTTGATCACCCATGCGTGTGATACACACACCCCATCCCTGTAGCCTCGTCCAACGAAAGAACTGCCATTTCATCAGTCCTACAGAGAACGAATTTTTTTATTAAAAAAATCAAACTTAACACACTATTGTGTACAAGGGTGGGTGTCCCCCCCCCTCCCAACTCCCCGACCCCGTTCTCACACACCCCGACTCTCTCACCCCGGGAGAGAGCTTGATTGAAGGTGCTGAAAGAATGAGAGCAAGCTGAGAGTGATCGAGTGAGAGAGAGAGAGAGAGAGAGAGAGAGAGAGAGAGAGAGAGAGAGAGGATAGGCTCTCGGCTCGCACCCGACATCGGCCCGATTTTCTCAGCGTTCTCCTCAACATCGGAGACTCCCGTTCGGTAACGAGAGGCAGCCTCAACATCAATTTTTGACACTGCTTTGGCGGCTTGGCTTTAGCATTCTTCTCGATGTTTTGCATTGGCTCGACGTCGGCTTTGAGCATTGGTGACTAGACATTCTGACATCGGTTTCAACACCGATTTTGGTGATTTTTCTCGATGTTTCAGCGATTTTCTTCTACTACTCGGCCATTACGACTTCGACGGTTTCTCTCCGGTTTTTCCCTTCGACGGTACATACCGATACATACGGCTCCGACAACCCATTCCGAAGAAGGTTTTTTCCTCGAGCGCACTTAGCTCTTGGCAGGTGTTTCCGGTAAACGTGTTTACTAATCGATGAGGTAGTGTGTGATGATTTCACAGTGGTTTTTCTCACAGGTTGCACAGTCTTTGCAGTTAAGCTTATGTGGCACATGTAGTGCTCATGTACGATTGTGTGGAGCATTTAAGAGAGCTTTTGGCACGGTCTTGTGCAAATTCATGCTATGTATACATTATGCAGATACAATTTAAGCTAGCCATAGCTCGTATGTAGGAGGTTCGCAGGTTTATAGGTGTTTTTGGATAGGTTTACGTCCATAGAGCCTCTCGTTTAGGAGTGAGCTGTTTTGCTAGGCTTTTGGCAGCCTATGTAGACCATTTTGTGGATCTGTTTACTGAGACACTGAGTGTCTTTCTTTATGCGATTTGGTGAGATTTTTTGAGTTTTTGCTTAGTTTTTAGGAAAAACTCTATCGAATTTTTCCCAGATTCTCGCCATGGTTTATGCATATTTGCAGTTTACTCTCTGATGGTTTAGTGGTCGAGTTTACTCCTACTCTGGTAGCTATCAGCAGTTTTTGGCTTGCGGTTTGCGTTGAGTTTTGACTCATTTTGCAAAGAAAATTCTATTCGTTTTTCCCCGTCTTCTTGCCATAAAAGTTTGCAGCATTATGGCATCTTGTACAGTGGTTGATATATTCCCACTTTGACAATGATCGAGTGTTTACTCTCACTTTGATAGGTTTTGTCAGCTTGGGCACAACTTGGTGTTCTTGTACTCACTCCCGTAGGAGTGAGGATTAGCATATGCTTGTGTGGCTACAGATAGACAGTCACACATTTCACTGATTTTTGCAGAAATTGCAAGCAGTTTCTCTTGTGGGATGCGTTTTGAGCTAGTTTCCTCTCTACTCGCGTATATGGTTATGCGTTTTATGCTTGGTTGAGCAGTTTGTCCCAATTTATGCTTGTAGATAGCAGATTGTGGAGTTTTTTAATGCATATATGAGCATCGGTCTTTGTGCGATTGGTCATGGTTTTCATGATTGCGTAGTGGCCAAGTGATCTCCCACTTTGTTGCCATTTTGACATTCACGTATGGCAGCAGACATGTGTGACGGTGAGAGATTGTGGTCTCGTTCTTGCCGATGCGTACGATGTTGGCATTGTGGTCACATAGTGCACATTAGGGATCGTTCTTTCAGGTGTATGAGACAACAACAGAGATGTATGTGAGATGTTATATATGCTATGGCATGTGCGTTATGTTCCTCAATTGAGATAGAGCTTGATCTCAGTGAGGTAGTTAGTAGACTTTGGTTGTCAGATACTTCTTAGAGAGCAGTCTTTCTAGATGCATTGCGGTTCATTAGTGATTGGCAGAGGAGCCCGCAGCGGCCTGGTATATCCTATGCATGTGTCTAAGGTTTGAGACAACGTAGTCTCGTTTTTATTATTGGCATGCTTTGAGCGAGAGACGCGATGCGTCTCCTTCACGGGTGAGCTCCACAATGCTCACGAGACAAAGCATTTAGCTATGAATGATGTTCTAGGAGACTCTATAGAGATAGAGGTAGAGTGGCACTGCTCTATAGTGAGACACAGCATGTGTTGTCAGACTTTCTACAGATAGAGGTAGAGCAAGTCTGCTCCCTAGAGATACAGACAGAGCTGACATATATGGAGTTTTTTATATGCTCATGTTAGAGGCTGATGAGTTGGTGCCAAGACACTTTGTTTTGCCTATGGGTGACAGGGACGTAGTTTTCCCACTGTCGATATTGACACATCCATACGCGATGGGTAGTCCAGATGATGCACTGATTGTAGATAGCACAGGGGAGGCAAGTACAACCAAGTTTGCATCGATTTTGTCAGCATTCGGGTGTCTCATGTTCAACTTGTTAGTGTCGAGGCCCGATCTAACAGCTGTAGTGGGAGCATTTACATCAGGGTTTGTCAGTCATGCGATGGCTAACACTAGCATGATGCACAGTGGAGTTTTGCAGACCATACATAGTAGTCTACGGGATTTACATGCAGGCTCTAGCGTGGGTATGCACACTCGCCTACCACCAGAGCCGAAAAGACTACGTGTAGATCAAGAGAGTGAATCAGTGGGCATAGGTTGAGAGTCTCTCACTTAGTTTGTTGTACATACTAGTAGTTTAGCTAGTAGGGCTCACTTATCAGTGCATCGCCTTTAGATGGGAGATTGTTGGGGTAAAGGCGTTGCGCCTTTGCCCGGGGCCAGACGTTCGGTGTTCGGTCGCCCGTCCACCGTGTGTACATGCCCTTATTCATTATATACATATGAATAAGGAGCACCTGTCTCACTAGTTCTTGAGGTTGCTCCACCCACACTGGTCTTGTACTTCTCCCCTTCCCCATATGCACTGCATCACACACACATGTACGCATCTGCGCACACTCGCACTCACATTTTAGTGAGAAGCTAAACAACTTACATCCTTGGAACTTCAGCATGACCAATTTCTTGTTGGGCAAATGTTACTGGGAATACATTAAAGGTGAGCAGAAGATGCACTCGCATTGTGGAAGGAGAATCATACTTCTCACAAATGAAGCCCTATAAAGGTTGAAAGCAAGGAGTACAAAAGGTCATGTACGACTCATGTGTCAGTGTACGAGATACAATGATTGGTCTTATGCACGAATTTTGTAAAGTTTATAGCATCTCAAGTAAATAGTCCAATATCCCAATATTTATTTTGGCTTTTATTTATTTTACTTATTTGCCAAATCTTGGGTAAGGCAATTTGCTAAGGTGAGTATAGAAGCACACCTTACCCCCATTGTATAATCATCAATTCATTGCCAAGGTTGGTTTGTTCAAAATTCTCTCTCTCTCTCTCTCTCTCTCTCTCTCTCTCTCTCTCTCTCTCTCTCTCTCTCTCTCTCTCTCTCTCTCTCTCTCTAGTGCAACCGCTTTTGACTTAGTACGTACGTCCATCTCAATTGCTTTGTTATGTCAGTGTTATCATTATTAGATAGAGAAAGAAATCCATTGACATATACGATAAAAATTTAATCCATTAATGTAGCATTCATTGTATAATCGATATTACATCACGGGAACATAAATCCAGCATTGTTTTTTACCCTTTGAAGCGGAGGGTAGTTCTATAAGAATAAAAGCTGTGCTTTTTTTTTTTGCCACAGGAATGCGCGGGCCATGTACTAGTTTGACAAACTGAAGAAGATTTCAATTGTTCACATGAATATGGCACCCACATCTTGGGCTTTGATTTTTTTCAACAGAACCTCTCCACATCCTAGGGGTAAAAGTTGAAGGGGCCATGAGAACTTACTATTTTAAACTAGCAAGGTTAACTAGTTCTACATTCAGGCTCTTTATTGCTAAGGCATCTCCCTCTCTCTCTCTCTCTCTCTCTCTCTCTCTCTCTCTCTCTCTCTCTCTCTCTCTCTCTCTCTCTCTCTCTCTCTCTCTCTAGTTGGTGGAGATCTCAATTGCGGAGCAGAGCTGCAGGTTCTACCTTGTGTCTCTGCGCACTCTCGAGCTCGTGCCCACATGCAAGGTCGTGGAGAGTATGGTCTCTCTCTCTCTCTCTCTCTCTCTCTCTCTCTCTCTCTCTCTCTCTCTCATCACTTGTGCAAGATAGAACTAGATGAGGGTGCAACTTCCTATCTCTCTTGCGTTCTCACAATCGCCCTCTTGTCCTCTATCTTTGGTGAGGCGTGTCATGTTCGTCCTCCACTTGTGTGTGCGGCTCTTTCATCTCAATGGTTGGGACATCAGTGCTATGACAACAATAGCTTCATAAAAATCTTTAGAAATCGCCACGCTAGTGACCACTTCTTCTAATTTTATCGTGTACAAAATAAAATTCTTCAAAAGTCTTCTAGACAATTAGGCAATATCCACGTGAAAAAGTAAGTGCAATCAATGCAAGAAATATTAAAATTTAAAATGTCCGCTTAACTCTCTTCTCCTCATTCAAATTTCTTCCTAACTCTCTAAGCTTCTTCTAGAAAGCCAACAAATTGACAATAAAGCCCTTCATCTTTTTTGGCCTGCCCCAAAGGGGGAAGGCCCTAGTGATGGTTTCCCTTTATGCTAATGAACAAGAGAAGATTATTTTTAAAATAATATAACATTTTTTTTTCTTTTTGTGATTGGTGCATGGAGTTAGTGGCCACTTCGCTTAATGATGGGTTCCTTCTCTTTCTCTCTCTCCCTCTCTCATGATGAGTTGTTGTTCTCCCTTGCCCTCGTGCACGCCATAGCTCCAGCCTCCCACCATATGAGCCAGCAACCACATGGCCTTGAACTGCTAGAGGGGGAGTACTTCAACCCCACCTCCTCGTCCCTCCCTTGATGCTCGTGCCATCTGTTGCTTGCTCCCACCTGTCCTCTGTTCCACACACCTTTGCTCGTGTTTGCACATACTTCGACATGGATTCTCAACTAGTGGTCTCGACCCCCCAACTTGCCCTCTCTTGATGAGCACTTGGCCTTTGACAGGGGAGTGGGGACTGAGAGGTGAACATGTGGAAGATGGAATAGGGAGGCGAAAGAGGCACCCACAATCGAGAGAGAGAGCTCCACCCAACGACCCAAGGCGTCTCTTACTCATAAAGAAAAGAGGGAGTCGTCATCTTGTTGAAAATGGATACTCTATATTCTATGTATATATAAAGCATGGAGCTACTCTTCTCGAAGTCACTTGGCATGGAGCTACTCTTCTCAGAGTCACTTGTTTGCAGATGAGCAACATCTCGATCGAGAAATATATGTGCCCCTTGGATCACAAGGCTTCAAGGTGTCCCGCCTCGGGCTTGTTGCATGGGCCTCTCTGCTTTCTATGGAATGCCTGTGCAAGAGGAGGTGGGCATCGACCTCATCAAGCACGCTATCAATAGTGGAGCCTCCTTCCTTGACATTGATGACATCTATGGCCCCTTCACCAATGAGGTTCTTGTCGGCAAGGCTATAAAACACTTTTCTCAGAAACGTATACAACCAGCTACAAAGGTTGGCAACATCATGGAGAATGGTGTTTATTCAGTCAAGGGCAGTGCAGAGTATGTGAGGCAGGCTTCCGAACCCAACCCGAAAAGGCTTGATGTGGAGTATATGGACCTCTACTACCAACACCGTGTTGTTCTTTTTGTGTGAGTATTGCTTTACCTCTTTGTGGGGTTTTCTTAGTTCAATGCATCGGTGGTGCTACAAGGTTTTGTAAGCATGAGGTATCTCTCTCTCTCTCTCTCTCTCTCTCTCTCTCACACACACACACACACACACAGACACACATGCTCTTTCCCTTGGATTAGTGCAATCCCTACAGCCTTAGCTTGAGGTGTCATGTACTTAAACCATAAAAGCTCTTTTCGGCTAGGTTTTAGGCACAAATTGTCCCTCTTCTACTGCATGTTTTGTAGTTTCTTCAGTCACCAACTGATTGCAGAAACATGCTCGTTTTTGAAGCTTGTTTGCGCATCTAGTTGTTCTTGTTCTTCACTACATAGGACGTTGACTATTTGTCTTTATTGTCTTAGACATGGCTGATGTTAGAAGCAAAGTCTGCCCTAAAAGAAGCTTTATCAAGATGAGGTAGGTTTGCCGGAATAGAAAGGTTCAAATATCCTTGTGTAAGCAGCTGCAGAAATCCTCAAAGATAATGTGCAGCTGATAGTTGTGGGAAGTTTACAAATCAGCATCTTGCAAATAGTTGAATGGAATACTTTATTTTCACATAACATATTATGCACATCTAGCATTGTGAATGTTTGTTGGCTCATGTATCAGGGCACCGGCAAAAAGAAATTAGAAAAACAACTTGAAGACTTGGAAGTGAAATTTCCAACCAAAGCTTGCGGTATTGTTAAGTTCAACCCACATTTAGCACATTTGATCGCAGTTGCAACTAATTACATGCTGGTCCCCAGCAGATTTGAGCCATGTGGGTTAATCCAACTTCAAGCCATGCTTAATGACACAGTATGGTCTATGTGTGCTGGTTTTGTCTCTACTAATCTTTACACTAGTGCCTGTCTAACTAAATGGATCCAATGGTGCAGTTTTCCTTTTGTGTATCTTTTGTCGTTTCTATCTCCGGTAAACATAATACCAGTGCTTGCATGTATGAACAAAGGGTCAGGGCATTTGCTGACTAGTCCAAAAGATTGGTTTCTTGTTTCAAGTTAGTAGAACATTCTGTTTTGTTGGCGATTTGACATATTGCATTAGATTCGAGTCGCTGTTTCAACTGGTGATTTTTCGGATACTGTGAGAGGGAGCGACTGTATCCCGACAAACTAGCCCTTCAGCGTGAAAGTGAGCAGGGCTATTCCTCTAATCATCTTTTTTGTACAATAATGTGATGAGTTCATGATGTGCTTATGATGGATACTGCAGTGTGAGGTGGTGGATCCAATTGATGTGCCAGCATTTGTCGCTACTGTACAGCATGCTCTGCAAGTCTATGGGACTCCAACCTATGATAAGATGGTAAAATATTGCATGGCACAAGATCTATCCTGGAAGGTACGAAGTCTAATTGTGTAGAACATTGAAATATCAAGGCTTTAGTTTGATTGTGTAGAACTACATTTTTTATCTAAAATTTGTTTTGTATTTTTTTTTAGGGACCGCAAAGCAATGGGAGGAAGTGTTGTTAGGCTAACATGTGGAGGGAAGCAAGCCTGATTTTGATGGCGATGAGGTAGCACCTCTGGCAAAGGAGAATGTAGCTACTCCATGATAAACACTGCTGCTGTGTGAAGGACTCCATGCTTTGAAAGACATGTACAATGATATGAGATGCACTGAAGTCCACTCAATATGTTGTTGAAGCTAAAGACAATATGGATAAGTGAGGCTACTGAAGAGAACTTCGTTGGAGGTCTCATGGGGGCTGTTGCATTTGCTGCTCGCATAAATTTTGGCTTTCGAGATCTTCTTAAGATATGACAAATGATGTGTATGTCATACTGGGTCTTCACAATCATATATGTATGTTTTTTTGTCCTTGGTCATTTCTCTGAGTTCTTTGGTGTTGTAAAACAACATGTGTGCATCTGTCCCTTAAAGAAGATCGGGGGAAGGGTATTATTGTTTAAGCATCGGTCGGATTAAAATGACTTGCTGTGGCAAGCAAGGGGGTTCATTCATGTCTAGTTTCTTCAGGAATCTGCATATACATAGATGACAAAGATTTGGTTATTTGATGGCACATCTATTACATGGTACAGATTCTTAGAAAATATTAAGCAACTCCTATTGTTCCAAGCCCCCCTTTTCACATCAGGCCTCTTGGCTTTATTTGATAGCTCTATATACCACTTTACACCCACCTCTTAAGATTGCCTTTTGTTGGACTGCCTTTGGCAAAAGGCAAACTAAGGCGAGCGTATTTGGGCACTCGATAATTGGATGGAATTTTGTATATTTGTGTGGGTTTTTTTTTTGCATGCCCCTAAGGATGAGGCCTTAGTGATGTCTCATCTCCCCTTTTTGCTAATGAAAAATGATAGTTTTGTTTTTAAAATTCACAATTTTTTGATTGGACCTGGATAAGTTAGTGGACACTCATTGATGGGATACATACTACGCAATGAGCACCCACCAACTTATTACCTACTAAGGCACCTTTTGGATAAAATGTATTAATTTTTCAACTTTGATTCCACAAAAATTATGTCAATGCAAGAAAGAGAATTGCAATAGCCTATTTTCGCGCTGGTGTCCAGCAGTGATCTTCGCTTCTGTGCCTCTGTTGACCCTCTCCCGTCATGCTCTATCTGCAGCCATCTCTGTCTATGCCATCAGAAGGAGGATAAGCATCAACCCCCCTCCCTCTTGCGTCTTGCACCCTACGTCTGGATGCATTGCAGCTCCGTTAGCTTCATGATCTAGCACTATTGTAGCTCGTGTCCGTTGTCTTGCACAGCTCATCAATTGGACGAAATCTCTCTCTCTCTCTCTCTCTCTCTCTCCCCACATCAGGGTATTATTTCCCCCTCTCTAGCTACTATTTTGTGCAAGTTTAGCTTACCATTCTCTGTGCCCCTATAGGCTGAGATCTTTGAATCCCCATTCTGCTCCACCTTTTGCATTGCTTTGATCGAGTTAGTGGGCAAATGAGCATGCTGAAAATTGCTTCATAGCATAGCAATTTGCTTCTTGGTGGAGGGCAGCTTCATCAGCTAGCGTTTTTTTTGGTGCTGCAACATCGACTTGATTTGGTTGACAGGTGCGCGATCCTCGGATCTGTGCTCACTTTATTGAGGAGAATCGCGGCATATGTTTAATATATTGATGGATCTTTTGCTATGTAGCAGTAGTCTAACTTATTAGTGTACACGATTTGATACAATAAACTACAAAGATAACAAAGTTTCATGGCTTTCGATGGGTATCACGTGATACAAACTTCTGTTATAATTTTAAAGTAGGCAAACCTGTAATTTCTCCGTATTATACAATTATAATCGTACTATACAATTAAAATGAACATGTGCATGTGGATTTTCCGAATAGTGTCTAGATATATTTCATGAAAGTTACCCTTGAATGTATGGGCAGGCCTCGTGATTTTATCACTTGTTTTTTTTGGTATGAGGATTATTTCAAAGCATTGCGAAAGTAGAATTGGCGCTGGAGGCAGAGTCTCAGTGTGCCCAGCTCCTACTAACTCAACGCGATAAAGCAGAGACGCTGCCATGTACATGTTCTTCGGTTTCTGACGTGCTCTCGACGTCTGAGTTTCCCCAGCTCCTACTAACGCGATTAAACAGAAACGCTGGCTTGAATTGCTCAAATAAACTAGCACAGTAACGTCATGGAGATGGTTTCAAGAGCAATTCCCCTGCAAACTTTGAAAGCAGCTATTCAAGAACTTTTTGACCTCTATCTAGGAGTGAGTTGTGCTTCCGCACTTCCTCCTGTTCTTTCTTTGTTTCGTAAATGAGATGGATCTTCCTTAATAGTTATTATTGTTATTTGTAGAGCTCAAGAAACAGCAAACATGAAGACGTTGGAAAAGATCTTGTGTAAGTATTAAAAAATATATTTTTTCTGGTTCTTTTGCTTCTCCCAATTTGCACAAATTGGAGTCTCTTTTGCTTGAGAAAATAGTCTAAGCACCTTCAAAAAATTTATTTTGTTTTCTCTTGCATTGGGTGCTCAGTACACAAGTTAACAGCTGATATCCCTCTACTGTGAGCAGTTTCCTTTGTGGACTCCCGTGTTTCTCTGTGAGAAGAATAAAGTCTTGCGTATCGTAAAGACGTGGTCAATAGTAGAGAAGGCTTGAGGCATGTCTTTGTGCTCGTAAGCCCTCCCTCTCGGCATATGAGCTCATGTCTGCCTTCAGCACTCCATGGAGCTCAGCCAAAGTATGGCCAATTATAATAGTATTGTAGTTTCCAGGGTCAAGAGCGTCCGTGGACTTGTGGATAGGCAAAATGGTGTGCATAGTCTATTGTACTTTCTAATAGTGCTTCATTGAAGAGAAGTGCAAGGAAAGGAGCTAGTGTGTGTGCAACATAGATAAGTTGCTCATATTGCATACTTGTATGATTAGTGGAGCAACCATGCTACAAGCGGCGGATGGTTCTCTCCATCATTGTTGCCGTAAAGAAAGTCGATTTGGCTAAGTGGATCTAGAGGCTTTGATATCAGTGGTTGTACAAATGCGTGGTAGAGTCTTTGTGCATAGTCATGCTATCTCCATGGATCTCAATGATGTGGGTGGGTGGGGCTCTCATTGCTAGCGCCATGCTACGGTTGAATCTCTGCTCATGAGTACGTGGAAAAGATCTATCTCTTGGGCCTTCTCAAAGTAGCACTTTTTATGACCAGTGAGAGTCCTCATATCATTGTGGGTTATCCCTCTCTGATTTTCTCTATTGCGCACTGTGAGTGGAGTTGTCGGTAGGCTCTTTCCGCTCATGATTATACCATTTGTTATGGGACTTGGTCCCTTTCACAAACTGCTGACGTGTCAAGGCTGCAGATCCAGACCAAGGAGCCTAAACCCTAGAAGCAGCAGAAGCAGTAGAAGAAGTTTTACCAACTTGCAAAGTCTTACCGAGTGGCCTATTTCTAAAGAGGAGTTCCCACCAACATATGGGACCCCATCCGATGGGGCCCAGGGGACCTAAAGATATTAAAATAAAGTAGGACCTATGCGCACACACACATAGTATTTCTTGGCGTAAAAAGTGTTGACATGGCAGTTGTATAGACGCCCCGCAATTTGCACTGACATGTTGACGCGGCAGGTGTATGGAATTTCGCATTTCACGCTGATGGGTGATGACGTGGTAGGCTGTACGGAATTCTCTAAAATTGCGTTGGCTGTTTTTGGGAGGCCATATGCTTTTGAGTTTGATGCTTTTCATGTAAACTGCTTTTCATAGCCCAAGGGTCTTTGAATATGGGCCAAGGGCCCGTTCTCTAGCACGCTTCAAGGTGAAGGTGCAGAGCTGGAGTATCGGCGTTGTACTGAGTTCAAGCAATAGAAAGAAATACCGAAAGGGGTGCCAAGGTTTTGGGCCAGTGCTCTCTAGGGTGGAACTCAGCCACTCTTCGTCTCGTGTGTTGTGCATCTCTCTCAGTTCAGTTGTTATTTGAAGTGCTTAAAGTTGTTCAATCTGTTCTTTTGTGTTGGGACGCGGTGTCTGTTCTCGTGATAGTGGTATCAGAGCTTCAGGGGTGTGCTTTTCTGAAAGCATACCGGTCCTATCAAAGGATAGACAGATCAAGGTGGCACTTTCAAAGTTTACTAGAAATCTGTGTCCCGACCTTGGACTTATCAATCACTCCCACCCTTACTTCATTGTGCATCGGGTGCGCTTCCGCTCCAGTCTTCATCGCTCTGTCTCATAGGGCATAAGCCATAAAGATCACTTGCAAGAGAAGGATCAATGATTTTTTTTTCATGTGGCTGTTTTTCTTAGAGGTAGTGCCATGCAGTGGTGGATGTTTATAGCTACCAAGCCGCACACTCCAAGGACTTATTAGACTTACACCACTCTGCTGCTTCACAGGTCTAGGGCATGCATGTGCGGCTAGTGTGCCTCCGGGTTGGCCACCCTTTGCATATGCATTAGACTGCACTGTCCGGCCGTCCACTTCTGGGCTGGGCGCCCACCTTGTCTCGGCGCCCATCATAGTTCATTTATTTCTTGTTGGGTCGTGGGGGATTTTTCTAGACATTGCCCTACCTCCCCTTGGGCACCTATTTATGGGGGCAGGGGGGTACCCACTTCCATCATTTGGTCATAATGTATTGGGTCTTCTGCTCATGGTAATAATGGGGGACTGATCGCCCCCTCTTCACCATATCTTGTGTTTGTGGTGTGTGTGTGTGTGTGTGTGTGTGTGACGCTTCCGCATAGGCGCACTCACATGGTATCAGTTGACAGCGTTGAGGGCGTACCACCCGCATCAAGATACTCCTCCCAAGAAGAACCAACATCGGCGTTTTTATCATAGTCACAAGGGACGCATTTTGGGACGGGGAACGGGGGACGGGGCTCAAATGGCTTTTCAATGTAAAAAAGAGGGTGGGATGGCAAGTGGGGAAGGAAAAGTGTTTGGGCTTCCCGTCCCCGGTGACTATGGTTTTTATCAGATCTGCTAGCGTTTTGCAACCAACGAGGCACGTGATCGGACAGCTGCGTTTTCATCGCGGAGGACCCCCCTCCACCTGCGTTTTTGCAAGATCTCATCAGCCTTGCTTGCGTTTTGCTACTGGCTGCCAGTGCTAGCCTCTATAGGCCTTTTCCTCGCCGGAAATGCCCCTCTTCCATTAGCGTTTTTTGTCTGCCCTTGGCGTTTTTTTGAAGAGCTGCGTTTTTGGACAGCTGCAGCGTTTTTGCAGTAGGAGGGCAATGCTCAATTTTTCAACCCTGGATCTTGCCTACTCGACCTGGCTCGGCATCTGGTGCCTTGCCGGTCGTGTTCCTCTTCATCTGCTAGATTTCAGCCATACTTCTGCTGTTTTCTCTGTTTTCAGCCCACCTGGGGCTGTGCCATTGACCCCACCCTCCCTAGACCCTTTGCACGGCTTTGGGCCCAGCCAGGAGCGTACGAGCACGCTGAAAATCGCTGGACAGCAGCGTTTTCATCACCTCACAGTTGTGTTTTTGGGTGGACAGCGGCCTTTGGCTTGTGTTTTTTTACAGAGGATGAAGTTACCTCTTGCCAGGACACCATCAGGTGGTGGTCCATGCGGTCTCTCAGTGACTTGCAGTACACGGTATCTTCGACATCTACGATCCTTGGGACATCCATTCATTCCGGCCATCGTTCGACGGTTGCGCACTCCAGAGGGGGTGGTGACTTGTGGTTTGCTGTGGACACACCTATGCACTCATCAAAGGAGTTCACACGAGATATGTGCTATCACAAGACGGGCACCACGTGCCAATAGAAAAGAACAGAGTGAACAAACTTTTAGCACTTCAACAACAATTGAATTGAAAGAGAGAGAGCACACACGACACGGAGTGGCGGAATTCCACCCCAGAGAGTACCGGCCCCAAACCTTGGCACCCCTTTTGGTATTTGTTTATATTACTTGAACTCAGTACAATGCCGGTATTCGTGCTCTGCACCTTCACCCAGAAGAGTGCTAGAGACTGAGCCCTCTGCACTTATTTGAAGGCCCTTGGCCTTGAAAAGCAGTTTACATGAAAATCTTGAAACTCAAAAGCAATTGGCTCAAAAACAGATGCCCAAAAGCTGCCAGTGCAAAAGCCGAAATCTGTACAATTGCCACGTCAGCAGTCAACAAAAAACGCGAAAATCCGTACAGCTTGCCACGTCATCATGTCAGTGCAGAATCGAGGTTTTCCGTACAATTTTGCCATGTCCTTAACTGAATACGCAAAGTCCTATGTGTGTGGGTCCTACTTTATTTATTCTCTTTAGGTCACTTGGGCCCCATCGGATGGGGTCCCATAAGTTGGCGTGAACTTCTTAAAAAATAGACCCACTCGGCGAGGATTTGTAAGTTGGTGAGAACTTCAACCTCTTCTGTTGCTTCTAGGGTTTAGTCCCTCGGCCGAGATCTGCAAGTTGGCTCCGTTCTTCAGTGACTTGACACGTTAGCAGTTTGTGACACATGCTCATGGCATATGAGAGTCCGACATTCCTAGAGAAGACACCACCATCTTTGGTGGACAGACACTTACCACTTGATCTCGACACGTCAGATCTCTGATCACTTGCTTACACAGGAGCATGTACATGGACTCAGGGAGAAGATCTTGGATCTCTTCTTGGACATGTTCATTGCTTAGATCTATCCACTGGAGTGGGACTTTAGTGCTTTGGACTCTCTTGGAGAGTTTACCCACGAGATGCGGGAGATCAGGCATCTCGTGACTACATCCGGAGTCCCCCGGAGTTTGGCTTGGATGATATAGTAGTTGCTCTTCTACACTCTTGATCATTTGGATTGCTACCTTCAAAGTTGCTTACACTCACCCTCGGTAACCTCACAACAGACTTATCCCCCGACCTGGGCAGTAGGCCACTCCCAGCTCATTCACATTGAAAGCCACACCAAGATGCGGTTTGGTGGCGTTGTTGGTGTGGATTTTGTTTTGGTTGACACCGGAGGATTGGAGGCAGGAGATACAGGCAAGATGGCGTAAACAGATTGGTCTGGCCTTTCGTCTTCTCAGACGATCTTCATAGCGCAGACTGCTCAGTTGTCACGTGACACATCCCAACCCTATGTGTCCGTGGACAAGCTACACCACAGCAAGGTTCAGTCATTTCAGTCAAGTCTAGATTAGCAGTGATCTGGCACTTTTGTGAGTCTATTCGTAGACCGTGCATGCCCAGTCACTTAGCATAGATGCATATCCTCCGGTTGCACACATCATGATCATCGGAATTCCCATCAGAATCCATTAGCATCAGTTAGGGGAATTTTCCAGTGCATTTAGCCTATTTTCCTATTTATTGGTATTTTCACTTATTATTTTTAAGTGACTTTCCAACAAAAGTAGGTAGGGCAATTTTGCTAAGTTAATATATAAGCAAACCCAAGTTAGCACTTTCTGGCAGAAGAGGCAGCAGGAGCTTCCCGCTCAACAGGCAACTTCTAAGCAGTACGCCCCCTCAAGGACCCCTAGCGTTTCTGTTCCCAACAGTAAACCCCCATCTCTGGCGTTTCCTCTCTGGCAGTCATCGCTATCACCCTCAACACACTAGCGTTAGCAGATTGTTGCCATCGCAAAGATCATCAGCATTAGCGTTTTTCCCATAGTTCAGCCATGCAAGCGTTTTTGCTTTGAAGATGCAGATTAGCCTGGCGTTTTGACAAGAGACATAGCCATCCAGCGTTTTTGATCCTCAGCCCAAACCAGTAGCAAGACCTCAGCCTTTCCAGCGCTTTCAGCCCCAACTAGTAACGCTAGGAAACCTGAAATTCAGCAGTGACAAAACGCAGGAATTCAGCCATAGACGCAGTCAGATCAGCCCTTAGACGGTTGCAGATGTTTCCCCAAGTTTAGCCAAGAAAACCCAGCCAAAACAGTCATTTTCAGCCACCAAACGTCCCCGAATTCAGCGATTAGAAGATCGCAGATTTCAGCCATCAAGTCGTCGACGTCACCACCGTCGTTGTCATCGGCATAGTCCCATTGCATCAGTCCATTGCATTTGCATTGTACACCTTTGTGCAATCAAAGTAGACCACTCTCGCCGATGAGAGTGGGGCCTTCGGAGGAGGGTTTTACAACCTCTCGGTGTCGTATCTCTTCCCTCTCCTTCTCTCAGTCTCATTCACTTGCACGCACAATATCCACTCACTTTGTTCGTGACCACAACACTCTACAAGACGGAAAGCTCTCTCTTTCCCTAAAGAAGTAAAAGGAACCTTGAGCAATAAAGATCACTAATCTTGAGAAAGTACAACATTCATTCCGCTGCGCTCAACATTGGTATTAGAGCTTTGGAAGTGTTTTGCATTACTCAAGGAAAGAACCACAAGAACCACAAGAATTTTTTTGCTTGTTGCGAACGCACGAACCCAAGTTTACTTGGGCGTGGCAATTCCTAATTGTGTTTTGTTGAAGAGTGACAGGAATCCCAAGAAAGAAGGGCTTGTCCAGCGTCCCCTTGTGTCTCTTTTCACTCATTGAGAGCGGACCGTGCACTTAGCGGCCGGCCAATCGACGTGAGGTGGGAAAAAGCAACCTTGGTGTGAGCGCAAGGCTGCCAAGGGGTGCGCCCGCAGAAAAGAGTAGAACTCGGGTGAAGAGAAGATCCTTCTCCAACGCGATTTGCATGCGAAAGAAAACCTCAAGAACCCCAAGAACCGAAGACCCTCAAGACTCAAGAACCTCAAGATCCTCAAGAACCCAAGATTCTCACGAATCAAGGACCTCAAGAACCTCAAGACCCTCAAGAACCCAAGTTCCTCACGAGCTTAAGAACCCAAGATCATAGTGCATGGTCGTCACCCGAAGCGGAATGGATACTTTGCATACAGATGATGAGCATGAGAGAGGCGACGAAGACTCGTCCCCACCCGGAGACGATTTCTTCAACCCTCTCCCTTTCCCATCTACGCCACCAAACCCTATGGAGGAAGTGGTCAAGCAGATGATGGCCATGATGGATAGACAAGAAGCAAATCGCCTTGCTCTTGCCGCAAACAAGAAGAAAACCGACTTGCTTTTGAACGCGAGCGCGATGAACGAGAGGCTCAACGGGAGATTCGTCATCAAGAATTTATTTCCCACATCCTAGCCTCAAAGACCGAACCACCCAAAGATCGTGGGAGTTCGTCAAGTGGCGCAAGCCACGACGCGGATTCCAACCATCCAGTCACAGAAAAGTTGACTTTCAGTAAGTATGACGGTAAGATGGATGCTACAGTTATTCATTCTTGGTTGCATCAATTTAATGCTTATTTTGCAACAACTAAGAAGACAAGAAATAGCAAAGTTTTGATGGCAGCTATGTACCTTGCCGGTGATGCCATTAATTGGTACCACGCATGGCAAGAGGCACAGCTAGCCGCGCACCTTGAGGTAGCCGACGATTTCATGCCCCTCTCTTTTAGTTGGGCTGATTTCCAAGACGAGCTCAAGGCACGGTTTATGCCACCTCAGTACCTCGCACGATTGAAGGACGATTGGCGCGCTCTCAAGCAAAATGGTATGCCGATTATGTCTTTTTCTAATCGTGTTTTGCAGCTAGGTACCCAACTACGCATGTCGGATGATGAGCGCAAAGAGGGTTTTCTCTTTGGATTGGACGAGTATATCAAGGACGATGTCGAGGTACTTGATCCAATCGATCTCAACAAGGCGGTAGCGATTGCTCTCGCACAGGAGATGAAGCACAACGAGAGAAAGCCTAAGGAGAACATGACTTCCACAAGTACCTCGCAGACTTCTCAGAACTCGTAGAACGGTAAGAACGGTAAGAATGATAACTCTTCTAACCAATCTACCAATAGTATCGCATCAAAGAATTCTTCCAATGAATCTAAGGGTAAGGCTAACATAACTGCTAAACCTAAGCTTACTCCATATGAAAAGGTAGCACAAGGAATTGTAGGAGGTTACATCACTTCGGAAGAACAAAGCACTTATTCTAAGGAAGGTCGTTGTTTTCATTGTCACATTAAGGGTCACATAAAACGAACATGTCCTAAGCTTGAATCGAATGAATCTAAAGAACCCACAACACCCACTACATCTGTCAATGCAATAAATGATAACACGATTGTGCCCAAGGTTTCTGAGGACCCTCCCATTGATGATTCTCTCATTAAATGTTATGGTCGTACCTCGCGGCACCGTTTTGTCATATTGTTTGACCCAGGTAGTATGCATGATGTGATCAGTCCCTCCCTTGTTGAGAGAGCCCGCTTCGAAGTTAGTCTGAGATCTTCTATCGAGGTCTCTGGCTTTCGTCCTGGTATGGAGACTCTCATCACAATGAGTGCCTTGATGTGTTGTTTGCAATTCAACAAACTGCCTTCACTAGAAGATTTGTTGTTTCTCCTCTCTCGGGATGTGATATGATTTTAGGCATGAAATGGTTTTGTGAAATAAACCCTCTCGTTGATTGGGAGGCTAACACTTTAACTCTCAATGCCAAAAGTGATTCTCCTACTGTCTTTCATGGAGTGGATGCTTCTCCTTCTCCATCTCTCATTGCTAATATGCAGGACAAGGTTGAAAGGATTCGAGATAAGGAGACTCTTTCAGTCTCTTTTTCTCCACAGCATGATACACAGAACTTGCATGATTATGAGAAGCATGATGATTTGAAGGATAATGATTTGCATGATGATTTGGATGAAAAAGATAAGCATGATGAATTGCATGAAGATAATGTGATTGTTCACAAAGAGGATGTGTTAGTTGATGCTTTGTCTAGCAAAGCTAACCTCGTTGTAGATTCGATCAATCACCAAGAATCTATCTTGGCTTTCGAGTCGAGGTCCAAAGAACCCTCACAAGACGATTCGATCATTCAAGAAGAAGCGATCTTGGCTCTCGAGCCTTGGTCCAGAGAACCATTACAGGAAGTATTATGTGTTCGCATGATTGATACGCACGCATTGTTCGAGTGTTTCATTCGTGAAGGTTTCCTGTATTTTAGTCAGCATCGTTATGTGATCCCTTTTCCTAGGCATGACATATTGTATGTTGAGCACGTTTCTCTCATGGATGAGCACGAATGTATGCGGATTGATCATGAAAAGTTGAAAAGTTTGTATGTCAGGAAGTCACATTCCATGTCTCTTCCTTGGCATGACACAGTTGTAGACAGAGCACATGAAAGTATGAGTACCAAGCATGGGCATTTCCATTGTGATTTGCCACACTTGATTGATTTCGATCAAACAGAAAATATTCGACCTCATTGTTTGCATGTGTTTGATGAACGGGTTGTCACTCTGTCTATATGTTCATCTACATTGCATACACAGTCTTTAGAGAAGACCAGATTTTTTTCCTTCACCTTACATGGAATGGGTATGTTCATGGTTTTGTGTTGGAGATGGTTTCAGGAATTTTCAGCCATGGAGATTCTTGAAGACGAAAGAAGCAGGACTCTAAACGAAGTTGAAGCAAGAAAGGAGATTCAGAAGAATTTGTGTCGCCTTCGGCACGGCCCAAAGAAGCAAGCATTGCAGACCTTTATGAAGTTCAAGTACCGCACGACCGACACATCAGAGTGGGCCGACGAAGAGTCCCTTCCAGGATTTCGGATGCTATTGGCAATCTCCCTCGACGCAATACAGTTCGGTACGAGTACTTCACTTTGAAAAGGAAGGGATGTCACGTGACACATCCCAACCCTATGTGTCCGTGGACAAGCTACACCACAGCAGGGTTCAGTCAGTTTAGTCAAGTCTAGATTAGCAGTGATCTGGCACTTTTGTGAGTCTATTCGTAGACCGTGTATGCCCAGTCACTTAGCATAGATACATATCCTCCGGTTGCACACATCATGATCATCGGAATTCCCATCAGAATCCATTAGCATCAGTTAGGGGAATTTTCCAGTGCATTTAGCCTATTTTCCTATTTATTGGTATTTTCACTTATTATTTTTAAGTGACTTTCCAACAAAAGTAGGTAGGGCAATTTTGCTAAGTTAATATATAAGCAAACCCAAGTTAGCACTTTCTGGCAGAAGAGGCAGCAGGAGCTTCCCGCTCAACAGGCAACTTCTAAGCAGTACCCCCCCTCAAGGATCCCTAGCGTTTTTGTTCCCAGCAGTAAACCCCATCTCTGGCGTTTCCTCTCTAGCAGTCATCGCTATCACCCTCAACACACTAGCGTTAGCAGATTGTTGCCATCACAAAGATCATTAGCATTAGCGTTTTTCCCATAGTTCAGCCATGCCAGCGTTTTTGCTTTGAAGATGCAGATTAGCCTGGCGTTTTGACAAGAGACATAGCCATCCAGCGTTTTTGATCCTCAGCCCAAACCAGCAGCAAGACCTCAGCCTTTCCAGCGCTTTCAGCCCCAACTAGTAACACTAGGAAACCTAAAATTCAGCATTGACAAAACGCAGGAATTCAGCCATAGACGCAGTAGCAGATCAGCCCTTAGACGGTTGCAGATGTTTCCCCAAGTTTAGCCAAGAAAACCCAGCCAAAACAGTCATTTTCAGCCACCAAACAGTCCCCGAATTCAGCGATTAGAAGATCGCAGATTTCAGCCATCAAGTCGTCGTCGTCACCACCGTCGTCGTCATCGGCATAGTCCCATTGCATCAGTCCATTGCATTCGCATTGTACACCTTTGTGCAATCAAAGTAGACCACTCTCGCCGATGAGAGTGGGGCCTTCGTAGGAGGGTTTTACAACCTCTCGGTGTCGTATCTCTTCTCTCTCCTTCTCTCAGTCTCATTCACTTGCACGCACAAGATCCACTCACTTTGTTCGTGACCACAACACTCTACAAGACGGAAAGCTCTCTCTTTCCCTAAAGAACTAAAAGGAACCTCGAGCAATAAAGATCACTAATCTTGAGAAAATACAACATTCATTCCGCTGCGCCTAACATCAGTCCGACTTTCCTTCTTCATATAGGATGATTACGGTGCAGACAACTTGGTCTGACCACACCTCTTCTCAGAGGTTCTTCACGGTGCAGACTGTTGAGTTTGGCTCTCCCCTCATCTTGGATTACCCTACCTACTTACAGGACACCATCCCGATGGTTGTCCGTGCGGTCTTCCGGTAGCTTCTACAGTGCAGATTGTTTAGTCTGGTTTTCCTTCTTTCGGAGGACGTTTACGGCGCAGATTGCTACATTTGGCCTTCTTGGAGTTTTACACAGCTTAGCCACTTGGCCACAGTGGGTTACAGGTTCATGTATTGACAGGCTTCCGGTCATTCTCATGACAGTTCCTGGGCTTCTTCATTTTCTCTAGACGGTTTGACTACAGACACCACATATCGTATTGGGCACGACACTTGCAGGTCTATTGGCACTTCTTTTACGACAAGGAGTTATTTTCACACCTAGTTCGGGATCTTCACGGAGTATCTTCACCCTGTATTGATGTAGTAGAACAGTTTGCTACACTGCTTGTGACGACACTTTACCATGGAGATCTCTCGGAGGTTGGGACACTCCAAACTGTTGCAGACATTGCAGCAAACATCTTCATCATTTGCCTCACATCTTTGGCTTCATGCGGTATGTTCAACATCAGGTGCTGAGAGGGGGTGTTAGACTTACACCACTCTGCTTCTTCATAGGTCTAGGGCGTGCATGTACGGCTATTGTGCCTCCGGGGTGGCCACCCTTTGCATATGCATTTAGACTGCACTGTCCGGCAGTCCACTTCTGGGCCGGCTGGCCGCCCAGCTTGTCCGGGCGTCCATCATAGTTCATTTGTTTTTTGTTTGGTCGTGGGGGATTTTTCCAGGCATTGCCCTACCTCCCTTTGACCACCTAGTTATGGGGCCAGGGAGGTGCCAACTTCCATCATCTGGTCATAGTGTGTTGGGTCTTCTGCTCATGGTAGTAATGGGGGGCTGATGGCCCCCTCTTCACCATATCTTGCGTTTGTGGTCTACTCTCTCTCTCTCTCTCTCTCTCTCTCTCTCTCTCTCTCTCTCTCTCTCACGCTTCTGCATACGCGCACTCTCATAGGACTTGGCAGGCTTTCAAGAAATTTTTTTGCTCGAAGTCACAGGCCTTCATATATCTTTCTTTGGAGTGCAGCTTCTGGCAGAGGGGGGTATCTTGAAATGCTTGCCACGTTCTACATCTCGCAATAGGTGTCTCTTCTCGAGCTGATAACCTTGGAGATTCAATGTGATTGGTATATCTTGGGGCTAACATCACGACCACAGGAACACTATTTGTCGAGGCCTGTTTCGACTATTCGAGAGCTTATGGACCATGTTGCGGTCGCTACAACCTTATGGAAGAAATCTAACCCTAATTTTGGTGCAGGTGTAACAATGTTAGTTTTTGTAAATAATTGAATTCTTTATTAGAAAATAATTATTTATTTAGTTGTGTGCACATCAGAATAGAACTAGTAGTTCTAGGGCCTCAGGTGTGCCCGAATGTCGCATAGAACACCCTTGGGGCCCGGGGGAACCCTAGCAAAAATATACCCTGAAACCCTAGTGATTGGGAAATTGGGCCGTCATTAAAGGCTAGACAATAGCCTTAGATTTCAGGCTCAGAAAATTACGTGCCTCAGAGGAATGAGATGGGGTCCTTAGAACAGTGACCCTAAGGCTCAGAATTATTTTAAAGGCCTTAGGATAAGTCAATTAAATTATTTGTGCTGGGCCAAATGGCCGGACAAGTGCGCACAGGTAATGCCAGAGTAGTACCGGTACGGCGTGCTGGGGAGCAGCTAACGTTTTCATAAATAGCATTCGTGTGTGCAGTTGTGAGTTAAATTGCACATTTCATTAATGGCATAGGAACTTATAAAGTGAAAAGTTGAATGGTTTTTAAGTTATTAAGTAAGTGTGCCACTTGGCAGACTTACCAATGCAAAGTGACTCTCTCACTCTCACTCTCACCCTCCCTCATCCTCTAGCGCCCCCTCTTCTTGCTGGCTTTATAAGAGCAGCGCCTCTCTCACTAGAGAGGTTGGCAGTGCACCTACCCCCCCTAAAGTGAGCGTGCTCTATGCACCAGAGCTCTCCATTGAAGCTTGAGAATCAGCCCTTGTGGTGTATGTGGAGTCCTGGAGCTCGCATCACCTAGAACAAGGTTTCTCTTGATCATAAGCTGCTGTGGGGGAAGATTCATCGCGAAAAGTAGAAGAAAACACTCTTTCTCTCACGCCTAACTGCTGCAAATTCCCTGTTTTCAGCCCCTAATCACCTCTATTAGAGTGAATTTCAACAAAGTACTCATAGAATCTCGTTGGCCCCTTGGCCAAGATCTGCAAGTTGGTCAGGTCTCTAGTGATTGCCACGTCATCAGTTTGTGATGGGCACTTCTTCTTATTCCTGATCGTATTTTTTGTGAGAATACATGCCACGTGCTGCAAAATGTTGGGCCGGATCCTTTGTATTGATTGAGTCGCTGATACCATTGTAACCAGCTTGGCACTAACAAGTTGGTAATCTCACAACCACCACAAACAGAACTAGAAAGTTAACATTTGAACTTGAAAACAAACAGCAGTCGCTACATGAAGTGGCAGAGTTCTACTTCGATGCACTGGCCCCAAGGTCTAGCTCCCCTTTCAGCACTTAAAATTTAATATTGATGAATCACAAAGTACAATTGCCGGGGAGTCACTGTGCAATCTGCTACTAAGCTAATTTGCCAGAGTGCTCCCAAGACCTCACTTATAAAGGCCCTAGGCTCAAAAGCAACTGATACAAAAAGCTGGTGCTAACCAAAAGCTATAATTGGCTCCCAAAGTCAGAAGCCAAAAAGCAACTGCTACTACTAGCGCACGGATGCCATGTCGGCACCATACGCATGCCGCATTAGCACCCATAATTTCCGGTGTGTTTTGTGGCGGATTTTACACTGCATTGCCCCACAGCATTTTGGCCTCTCTTTCTGCCCTTTGCTATGCGGACAGCTTGCCAGAGCATCCCTTTGTGACATTGTAAGATATTTCGTTATCTCTGTAGCCCTTGTGGAGAATCTGCTATCACCAGATATGACAGAAGGGTATCCATTTTCCTTACAGCCAGGTACCTTCTGTCCTCTCTTGTAATTTAGTATGTAACCTCATCAATGTGAAGGCCTGTTGGGGAGAGTGGGTGTCCTTGTTTCACCCTTGTATGCTTGTACTTAGGCTACGGTTGTTTTGAAGACCCCCATGTGAGCTTATTAGGTACTTGGCTCATGCAGACTATGGCGTTTGCAATAGTGTCAAGGGCTCTGAAAGTCCAGGAAGCATCAATAGCCTGTCCCCCATATATTCCATCCTCCTCTGTTTTAGGTTTTACTGCAAGAGCGCTTTTGGCAGGATTCAGCCGTGTTTTCAGCAGGTGCAGGCTACAATTTGGCTGCAATGTCCCAGCTATCTCCCATTACTATTTTGCCTCTAAAATTCACTTAACAACACCAAATTTGTGCAGACAGCAGTAGCTGCCTCTTTGCAGCTGTTGTAGACTTCTGAATTGCTTGGTTGTCGGACTTGTTCTTCGCTCTGTTATTGGTCTTATATCAGCATTTCTTGCCATATCTTTAGAAGGTTCTGAGTTTAAGAGGGGTTCATGAATTATGGATTGCTCCAGATTGTATATCTGTGTTTATTTGCTTCAGACTCTTGAGGTGGAGATCAGGTTGCAATAGTGTTGCGTCATTGACATATTGGTTCTCCATGCCTCATGCTGAAACCTCATTCGACTACAATGTTGTTTGGGTCTGGCTTGTTACTCCTCCAAGTGTCGTTAACACCTGAACATTACCAAGCAAGGGTGTGAAAGAAGCTTATTTGACACACAACAAGGAATCTTCTCACCATAGGAACAGGAGCCTTCATGATCTTTGTCCCACCATGTGAAAGAAGAAAATTTATCATGTCAGGAACGTTACTACAAGCATCTTTTAAGTTCAGGATTGTTTCCACCTAAAGAATTAAAGGTAGCGATCAAGAATAGATACATGAACAGTGATGTAGAATAGAGCCCGTCATTGGCCTGCTATTGTAGGTCAGGTTACATGTGACTTGTATGATGGGCAAGCAACAAGAAAGGTATTTCACAATTGTATGTCCTTACATGACATAGGTGTTTAGGTCAGGTTACATGTGACTTGCATGATGGGCAAACAACAAGAAAGGTATTTCACAATTGTATGTCCTTACATGACATAGGTGTTTTACAATTGTATACATTACCTGTGGTTCTTGTATGATGGGCAAGCGACAAGAAAGGTATTTCATATAGGCCTAGACCTGCAAGTTGAATGAGCTGTTTTTCATTAGGGTTTGTGTCCTGGGGTTTACAAGCTAATAGGCAACATGCAGCAGGTATAGATTGCTTCACAAAGTAGTTGATAATGAATCACTCCTACGCAGGATACAGTACACAGGGCTGGAGTCTTATTAATTGGCCACTCTACTTCCTAATTGGCAGTATTTTTAACTACCTGTTTTTGAAATTGCTGCTTTATGTTATGGATTGGCTTTCTGATGGTATTTATTGCTCTCTAGAAAGAATCTTTTAATGTCTCCACTAGATTTGAGTTGCTCAGAAAGGAATTATTTCTACAATAGTTGCACATACAGTGCATTGATTGAAGGGGTTGTATCTGGAAATAAATGCGTAGAAGGATTTGGATTATGCTTGAAGATCGCATTCTGTAGGTTACAAGTTGTGAGATAGATGAGTATAAGTTAAAGCAATGCATGTGCTTTGTTGTCTTTTGCTCAACACGAGGTTAACCTTCTTGTGAGAAATTTCCCTGACATGTTTAATCTCTTTGGCATAAGCAGAGTTTTCCCTGCACAAAAACGGATTGTTGCTGCTAACAAGTCAAGGGCTCCAAACAATGATCAATTTACATTGGATTTCAAGATTTTGCAAAGTCAGTTTCCTGTAAGATAATTATCACCTCTTTACTCAGATTATAATGTTTACAGGCACTGGTTTAGAATGTTGATGAAATAGAGAATTTACATACTTTTCATATTAGTGCTTTTAGCTCTGTGTGGGATTTGTGGTGGTGTGGATATTTGTACAGTGTAAAGTCTCAGGCATTATAGACTGGAGCATGTAAGACTTTAATTATTTTGATGTGTAAATAATTTCTTCTGGAACTTAACTTCTTCTGCACTCATGAATCAGGATCAAGAACAGTTGAGGATTGTGGTCGAGCCTATGTTGGCCACATTGCTTGCAAGCTGCAGTGCCCATATGGTTCAGGTTGAGTTTCTGCTATCAGCTGTGCAGGCTTTATCGAATTTAAAGTTCCTGAACTGGGATTCTTTCCTCATTTTATTGTTGAAAGCTGCTGCAGCATTAGAATCATCTGGTCAGGTTAAATCCTCTATACAATCTGGGCCAGGGTCGACACAGTCCGGGCCAAATTCTGTAATTGGTGTCAGTAACGTGCCTGTTCAACATCCGGGTGGGATGTTACAAGTTTCCACTCCCGCACCACCTGCTTCTCCAGCTTCTGCGCTGCTAGGTTCTCCATCTTACACAGGTGTTGACCCAAGTGTAAGTCAATCCCCTGCTAAGGTGTCTGATCCATCATCAACTGGGCTCTCTAGCAGAGCTGCTCCTGTGCAAAGAACTTATAAGGTTGCAGCCTGGCTTCGACAAGTAGTTTGTAAAGTGATATTGTTAGGGAGTGAAGCAGGCGATTTGCACCCATTAACTTGTTTGGAAGTGCTCAGTCAAGTTGTGCAGTGGATAAACTCATGGGATGCAGGGGATACAGTGGTGAATGCAGAAGAGAAACTTCACAAATCCTTCCAAAATCAACACGAGGAAAAAGAATGGCTTTATGGCTGTTTGAAGGTCATAAGGGCTTTTGTAAATGAAGATAAAGGGCAGATGCCATTTTATGCTTTGTTGCATGATCGCACTCAACTGCAGATAGAAAACTGGCCTGACAATGAATTGCTTTTTGCATTCTTCTTAGAAGTTCATCGAAGACGGGATAAAATTGCATCTTATATGCAGATGTTGGATCAGCATTTGCAATGCCCGACATTTGCAACCGCTCGCATGACTGCTTTTTCATATCAAGGAGCCATGGGCGAGCCACTTTATGGGGAGGTAAGTTAAAGGTGGCTATTCTTCTTTTTAGACTTGTGAAGTGCAAGGGATTTGCCTGTGTCTGTCTCTTCTTTTTGGCTCTATTCCATTTGCTTATTTATTTTTGGCACTGGATTTTTAGGCAGAAATTAGCGTTTGATTTTGAAATTTTGAACCCGTGTTAAGAGGCCTTTTTCCTCTTTTTGTAATAACTGTTCAAGTAGGCTGATCCTTCGATTTCATCAAGGAGAAGATTGATTCTATGCTGCAAAGACGTATGCGCCAGTTTTCTACAATTTGTCTCATAGGTTGACTTTGACCTCTATTAGACATTAATTAATGTTCTCTCTATTTATCTATTTATCATTGTATCTATCTATTTATGAATTTATCTGTCATCTATCTCTATCTTTCTACCTCACCTGCCTTGCTGTGAGGTCATGCGTTGTTTTGGGCTTCCCCACTCTTCTCAAAAGACCTTAGGATAGTGGCAGTCATCAGAAGCATCACCACAATTTCACTCCACTTAGGTACCGACGCTATTGTGAGATCATCATTTACTTCTTTTGGGTTTCCCTTGATGTGGCCCTCGAAAGATGGTTTGCACGTTGATTCTTAATTCCCTTTTTAACTGCAACTTCAAAACCATCATACAATCTGTCCCATGTTGCAAGGTAAGAAAAAAACCATCATACAATACGTCCCATGTTGCAAGGTTTATTGACCAAATAAAGGAGAGCCTAGGGGTCTACAAAGAAGAAGAGAAACTTATTTGCAAGGAAATAGTGTCTGAAGTTCTTGACCAAGTAAATCATTGAGAGGCCTTCTCGTTCAACGGTAGTGTAGTTTTGCTCAAATTGGTACTTGCTCACATAGGCAATAGGAAAATACATTTGCCTTTTCCTCCATGCCTTGCCATGCTTGGGGCAATTGTCTTCCAGTATCATAGTGAACCTCCCTCCTCTTGAGCTTCATCTGCACCTCAGGCCCCCTTGTGTTTGACTGCTTATTCCCACCATTTCTACCACACTTATTGCACCCCTTCCCACCTTGTGTTGCTCTACACATTTCCTGGTGTTAATGTTAGCAATTTTTTACTCCCATCACGCGAATCCGGTTGTGCTCATGAGGAGCAGCGGGCATTGCCCATGTCTGATGATCCCTTATTTTGATTTTAATCACCCTTCCATCGTGCCCCTCACGTCGCCCTTGAGAGTGTAGAAGAATCATTACTTTGAGCCGACAAAGCCGTGGAGACTTGAAGAGTGCCAACATGCAGACTTGTTTGTTTTGCTCTTTGGGTATGGAGTTGGACCTAGCAATGTGAACTAGAAAGGTCATGTTATTGCACCTTGAGCTTATTGTGGAGGTTGAGGGGATGGTGGGTCTTTGCAAACGTTTCAACCCTCTTATCACATTGGCAAGGTGACTCTCGCAACAACACACTACTCATTAGCTGCCTTCTCCAACTTGCTGCCATCCGTCTCACCCTCATTTTTGGCCCACCCCCTTTACTTGATGGTGTTGTGCTGAACTCGAGTATTGTTTGCTGTGCTTCCCTCTACTCTTCCCTCTACTTTATGTACTCCAGTATTGGTTTGGCTTTGGTTCATACGACATCAAGCTTCACTCTCACTGGGATGCTCAGTCAATTCATGACGGGCAACTTGCACTGTTGCTAACTGGATTTCTATAGTGATGGCAATCCTTTTTTGTCCAATTTGCTTTGGAGTCCGTCATCTCGATGAGTTTGAAACGTCACTTTTATACTTTGGGTTTCATGACTAGACCCTGGAGGGAGCGAGGGCTGAGTGGTTGACCAACTATCTATTATGCACTTGAGTGGCATCCAGGCGTGTAACTCGCAATATGTTTACTTAGCTTCTCATGAGTGGGAGGTATCATGTAACATACCTTATGAGTCTAGTTCTTGTTGTTCTTGTGGCAATGTCTTATGGTGAGTGAAGGCATGTTGTACATAGGAGGCCCACACTCTAGAGAATCCTACCGAGAGGCCGCTGTGCACCACCAAGAACTCGAACGTGAGAGCCTCCTCCTACCAATGAAGCATTGCAGCAGGACGAGCCTCTCTCCTCGTTGTCAGTATATGGCGACCTAGCCGACCTGTGTACTGGCAGAAAGGGGTCCCCGGGTGATCGGTTGAAGTAAAGGGGACCCGCCAAAACCAATCCTCTAGGTCCCACTGCACTGGCACCGAGGGGCGGCTTTCCGAAGCCCAGAGCTGCGAGTGTCGTGACTCAAGATTTGACGGGTTTTGGTCGATGACACAAGTCCTCCCACTGATGCCCACAACTCTGATCCATTAGCAGCACTCGGTCACCGCCGGTGCCTCGGCAGTGACTGTGGAGGTGCCCCTTCCTCTGTACCTTGAAGAAATTGCAGGAACCTGTGATTGAGCAAGCCCTGATTGAAATGAGGACCTGTTGTCGCGTGAAGGCCCCCATCCAGCAGGGAGCTGCCGGCTCCAAAGGGGGGTGTCACTCTGTTGGTATAGCCTCTATAATATCCAGACACATGCTCCGTGCCCCCCTCATGTTGTGTAGCTGAATGTCCTGAATCTCCAGCCAGTCCCCAAAAGTACGGGCTGCACCCTCTGCCATGTGGACCCAAGTGACATGAGGTCTGCTACCAACCATGTGGCCGCGCTGTGTGCTGACCATAGGTTTCCAAACAAGTGGCTGCCTTGTAGAGTTCAGGCATCTCTTTGGATTTGTCCAGTCGGTCCCTGTTTCTCCCGGCCAGTGTGAGGTTGTTTTCTCATGTCGGGATGTGTCTAGCCGTGTTTAGCCTTGGGTTTTGGCTTGGTTCCATGGCCACAAGCTCCTGTATCCCTAAGCTATTTTTTCCCAGCAATTCCCTAGGCCCTATGGGCCTGTAGGCTCTGTTTCTGGCACTTATCCCTATTTTAGGGTATTTTACCAGGTCGTGGGGGTTGAGGGCTGGGTCGGGCAGGTTGGGATTAGGCCTATATATGAATAGGGGGTCACCTCTTACAACATAGCAGTAGAGCCCAGAGGGGGGCCCCTCCCTTGGGTGCCTCAGGGGGGACTTGTAGCAGGTGCAGGGCAGCCAGCGTTTTGCTGCAGATCAGCCAGCATTTTGCTGTGGATCAGCTGAGCGTTTTTGCCAGCAGGACAGCTCCAGGGTTTTTCATGGGCAGGAGTTGCAGTGCTTGTAGATCATCTCTATGGTGCAATGTTTCCTAAGGACGGCCTTACACAAGCCTTGTGATCATGCAGTGACAGAGTTTCTCATCCAAGATCGAGATCCAGATCTAGATCTAGCTAGGAGGAGGTGCACCAGATCTATGTTCTCAGAGCATGTTGGAGGTGGTACCTAGGTGGAGACTGTGTCGGTGGTCTCGTGCGCAGGAGCAGTTGACAATGTCAGTAGCAGTCGCAATTGTGTGTACCTCGGGTCTATCTATAGGGTATGCTAGATCTATGCCTGACCCTTGTTATCGGGATGAAAAGCCTTTACCAGATCTCGCTCTCTCTCTCTCTCTCTCTCTCTCTCTCATTCTCAAATGTCCTGTCTCTTTCTACCTCAGTGATCTCTCTTTTCCACAGGTGTGCCTTGTTCATGTATGTGGCATTGCAAGTGTACTAGATTGGAGTCGAGGTGTCCACTAGTCCACGAGTCAGTTCTTGTCTTCATTGTATCTTCCGTTGCCACCTTGACATGGTATTAGAGCGCTAAGTGTCATGACCACCTTGGATGCTTGGATTTGGCTGATCCGGTGCTGTTTTGGACTTGATTGAGAGAGAAGAAGCTCGCTGTTTTTATGCTGGTTTTCTCACGTATGGGCCAGATTTGGGTACGTGGAGGCCTTGGATCCTCGTCTACGACTTTCTCGTCTTTACCCTTGTTTACCCCGACCTCTCTTCACCAAGGGGAACCCGATGGAGGTTATAGTATGTTCTCTGAGCCAGAATCTCATCACTGGGGTAAGTCAAATTTCTCGAATGTTTTTAGAAACCTTGTTTCGCATGACCATTAATTCTTGGATAGAATGTAGGCTTTGGCTTTCACCCGATATTCTTTACTTTAGACACACACAGAGAGAACGTGCGAAGGAAACCTACGACGGGAATTAACACTTAAGCACACACACGGCTCAGAAGCTAGAATGCTCCGAGCGTACGCCGACAACCTGTAGGCCCAAAATTGGCGCCCCTTTCGGTATTTCTTTATACTTTGAGAGGGTAAATTACAAAGTAGAGTCCTGGGAATCCTTTACCTGTATCCCGCTAGATACCAACTGTTTTGGCCAAATTTCGGCAGCATAACAATCCCAAAACTGAATGTTTCTAGAAACCCTGTTTCGCATGACCATTAATTCTTGGATAGAATGTAGGCTTTGGCTTTCACCCGATATTCTTTACTTTAGACACACACAGAGAGAACGTGCAAAGGAAACCTACGATGGGAATTAACACTTAAGCACACACACGGCTCAGAAGCTAGAATGCTCCGAGCGTACGCCGACAACCTGTAGGCCCAAAATTGGCGCCCCTTTCGGTATTTCTTTATACTTTGAGAGGGTAAATTACAAAGTAGAGTCCTGGGAATCCTTTACCTGTATCCCGCTAGATACCAACTGTTTTGGCCAAATTTCGGCAGCATAACAATCCCAAAACTGAATGTTTCTAGAAACCCTGTTTCGCATGACCATTAATTCTTGGATAGAATGTAGGCTTTGGCTTTCACCTGATATTCTTTACTTTAGACACACACAGAGAGAACGTGCAAAGGAAACCTACGACGGGAATTAACACTTAAGCACACACACGGCTCAGAAGCTAGAATGCTCCGAGCGTATGCCGACAACCTGTAGGCCCAAAATTGGCGCCCCTTTCGGTATTTTTTTATACTTTGAGAGGGTAAATTACAAAGTAGAGTCCTGGGAATCCTTTACCTGTATCCCTCTAGATACCAACTGTTTTGGCCAAATTTCGGCAGCATAACAATCCCAAAACTGAATGTTTCTAGAAACCCTGTTTCGCATGACCATTAATTCTTGGATAGAATGTAGGCTTTGGCTTTCACCCGATATTCTTTACTTTAGACACACACAGAGAGAACGTGCAAAGGAAACCTACGACGGGAATTAACACTTAAGCACACACACGGCTCAGAAGCTAGAATGCTCCGAGCGTACGCCGACAACCTGTAGGCCCAAAATTGGCGCCCCTTTCGGTATTTCTTTATACTTTGAGAGGGTAAATTACAAAGTAGAGTCTTGGGAATCCTTTACCTGTATCCCGCTAGATACCAACTGTTTTGGCCAAATTTCGGCAGCATAACAATCCCAAAACTTGCGCGAAACCAATTCCCCTGCTAGAACTCTCTTCCACTGGCATAAACCCTGTGATTCCTGCCCAAAAACAGTAAATTCAACACGCTGTATTTACTGGTTTTTGCCCTGTTTTCAGCCCCAAACAGTCCCCTAACTCTCCTCTGCCGGTGGGGCATTATTCCCAATGATTTTGGCGTCCGTATGGCTGAAAAACAGTCAATTTACAGCGCATACACAGCGCTGAAAACTCACCTATACGGTGAGGTTATGACCCTCACTGGTACCGGCTTTGGAGTAGCTGTCACGAGGACGTGGCAGTTATTAACCATGTCACAGAGATGTGGCAACTGCTAACCTTGGTTGTTGGTTTCTTTCCAATGGGGTTTATTTTATTTGTTTAAGACCCTCTTTTTGAAGTAGCAAACGGTCGGACATTGTATGGCCAATGTGAACGGTAGATTCACCCGCAGACGGGAAGTGGTCGGCACTGGAATTCGTATGGTAAGAGGATGTCTAGGCTCAGAGCAAGATCATATAGGTCCCCCCGTCGCACTTAGCAAGTTGGTGGATACTAGGAAGTGAACTCAATTAAGGCGTAAAGTCAAGGTGGGACTACCAACAAAAAGTATCCGACAGTTGGGCCACATTGCATTTTTGGATGCGGTCCCAATGAGGATAGATGGTCAGAAGACCAGTGGGAGCCCAACGGAAGCATCTCCTAAAATTTAGGGAACTGCTATTTTGGGCCACGAAATGTGTTCGCGTCATTACCTTCGGTATGACCAAGGGAACATTTTAGTACTCTGCTGCAAAGTAAACTGATGCACAAGTTGAGAGATTTTTAAGCAGGAAGCCCAATGCGGGGAAATTGCATGTATGAGTGCCAAGTGGCACTTTGTGGTCAATTTACCGAGTCTGGGAGAACAGAACCCGTAACTGACTTTTGAGAGCAGTTTTGGAGGCTGTTAACTTGGATTTTCAGCCATTTCTCTCCATTTTTGAGCTTCCCATGACTTTGCCTAGGTCCAAGGAGCTCATTTTCAGCATTGGAAGGCATCAGATGCGTGTTTACAGGGCTGTTTTGCTGCGTTTTCAGCGATACGCAGGTTTTGGCAGCCATGGAAATCTTCCCCTTTTTGCATCTATTTGTTCACAGATGCATTACAGGTTAAGGGCAGAAGAGGGGGCGCTCGATTTATGCTGGGAGGATGCTTCATTGAGAACCTGTCACAGGTTAAGAGCTATGGAGTGCTTTCTTTCCCTCTATGTACAGTATGGTGACGGGAGTGATGCCCCGCACGCTACACACTGCTCTCTCTCTCTCCCCTACGTGCAGTTATGTGATGCCCCACAAGAGGGCTACTCATTTGACTGATGTACAGTTGTGTGGGTTCATGCTTTTGTGCTGAGGCAAGAGCCTCCTTGAGCAGGAACAGGGGTAGCTAACTGCTGCTCCAAAGCAGGCACTGGTGAGGGTCATAACCTCACCGTACAGGTGCAAAATCAGCGCTGTGTATGCGCTGTAAATTCACTGTTTTTCAGCCATACGGACGCCAGGATCATTGGGAATCGTGCCCCACTGGCAAAGGACAGTTAGGGGACTGTTTGGGGCTGAAAACAGGGCAAAAACCAGTAAATACAGCGTGCTGAATTCACTGTTTTTGGACAGGAATCAGAGGGTATACGACAGTGCAAGCGAGTTCCAGCAGGGGAACTGGTTTCGCGCAAGTTTTGGGGCTGTTATGCTGCCGAAATTTGGCCAAATCAAATGGTATCTAGGTGGATACACGTGAAGGATTCCCAGGACCTTACCTTGTAATTTACCCTCCTAAAGAATAAAGAAATACCGAAAGGGGCGCCAATTTTGGGGCCTACAGGTTGTCGGCGTCTGCTCGGAGCATTCTAGCTTCCGAGCCGTGTGTGAGTTGAAGTGTTAATTCCCATTACAGGTTCTCTTTGCAAAGTGCTCTGTGTGTGTGTATAAAGTAAAGAATTTCGGGTGAAAGCCAACGCCTACCGCCCTACGGGCCGGTTACAGTAGCAGTTAGCTACCCCTGTTCCTGCTCAAGGAGACTCTTGCCTCAACACAAATGCATGAAACCACACAACTGTACATCAGTCAAATGAAGAGCCCTCTTGTGGGGCATCACATAACTGCACGTACGGGAGAGAGAGAGAGCAGTGTGTAGTGTGCAAGGCATCACTCCTAGCACCATACTGTACATGAGAGGGAAAGAAAGCACTCCATAGCTTTTAACCTGTGAGACAGGTTCTCAATGAAGCATCCCCCAACATAAATTGAGCGTCCCCTCTTCTGCGCTTGACGTGTAATGCATTTGTGAACAAATAGATGCAAAAAGCGGAAGATTTCTATGGCTGCCAAAACTTGCGTGTCGCTGAAAAAGCAGTAAAACAGCCTTATTTATAAACACGCATTTGATGCCTCTAATGCTTAAAATGAGCTCCTTGGTCCTAGGTAAAGTCATGGGAAGCTCAAAAATGGAGAGAAATGGCTGAAAATCAGAGTTATCAGCCTCCAAAACTGCTCGAAAATGTCAGTTACGAGTTCCGTTCTCCCAAACGTAGTAAATTGGCCAAAAAGTGCCACTTGGCACTCATGTATGCAATTTCCCCGCATTGGGCTTCTTGCTTAAAAATCTCTCAACTGGTGCATCAGTTCACTTTGCAGCAGAGCAATAAAATGTTCCATTTGTCATACCGGAGGTAATGACGCGAACACATTTCACGGTCCAAAATAGCAGTTCCCTAAATTTTATGAGATGCTTCCGTTGGGCTCCCACTGGTCATCTGACCATCTATCCTCATTGGGACCGCATCCAAAAGTGCAATGTAGCCCAGCTGTTGGATACTTTCTGTTGGTAATCCCACCTCGACTTTATGCCTTTATTGAGTTCACTTCCTAGTATCCACCAACTTGCTAAGTGCGACGGGGAAACCTACATGATCTTGCACTGAGCCTAGACATCCTCTTACTATACGAATTCCAGTGCCGACCAACTTCTCGTCTGCGTGTGAAACTATCGTTCACATTGGCCATACAATGTCCGACCATTTGCAACTTCAAAAAGAGGGTCTCAAAAATAAAACAAAAATCATTGGAAAGAAACCAACAACTAAAGTTAGCAGTTGTCACGTCCTCGTGACAATTTGACTTATGTTCAAGGCAGTAGTCTCGGATCTCGGATAGAAGTCTGCAACAAAACCGCTCAGTCTGTTCTCTAAAGGTCACCTTATTAAATGAAGAGGTTGGTAGAAAAGAGTCCCAAAACCTCTCGCAATAAGCGTCCCAAGCGGCTCTAACATCCTGTTCGTACTCCCGGGTCAGTCAAGAAGAAATAAAGAGCCTTTTAAATTTCAACCACTTGACTGGAGCTTCTTTCCTCAGAAGAAGATTGGACCACCATGTTCGAGCATTTCCTTTGAGAAAAGATGCAGCCCTCCTAATCTTGGAGTGCTCTGAGTAATGCCCTCCACAGAAGGCTATGTCAAACTGTTGGATGAAGGCCAAAGCCCTTGGAGCATCTCGGAATCCAGAAAAGGATTCAAATTTTATCGACTGTCCACCTTCTTTAAATTCTTTTACTTTCTTGATTTTGTCTTTGAGGAAGTCATATTGGTTGGCTCTGTAGAAGTGCTTCTTCTTTGCATAAAACATATGGTCATCTGAGTCCGAACTGTCAGAGGATGATTCCTCCATAGAGCTATCGAAAACTGGGCGGAATCTGGGTTTCTTTGCCTTTTATTTTGCTTCGCTTTTTGCCCTTTCTGTCCTCCTCGCTCGAGTCAGAAGAGCTAGAAGAACTGTCCGAAAAAGAAGAAGAAGAAGAACTAGGTAGTCCTTCAAAGTGTACACGCTTCTTGTGCTTTCTTGCAGATGCAAAAGAAAAGGTTTGACGGCCCAAATAACTAGGGTGAGTGTCACCAGCGTGTGACTACTATCTATCCTTTTTGTTGATTTCTTTCTTATTATTTATTTACTTTCACTTTTTGGAAACACCCCTCGGGAAATCTAACTGCCTTGCATTGCATAGCTAGTGTGGAACTGTTCAGAGGGAGTCCAGGCCTGAGGGCAAGAGAGCACTAAGGTTGGACAAGGACTATGGTTAGCCAAAGTGGGGTCATTGACTAGCGAAAGTGGAATCCTTTGCTACAGAGGCTACATTTTAGTTATGGGTGTGGCTGCAGTGTACAAAGGGAGTCAGATGACCTAGAAAGATACAATGGTAGCATCTCCTAAAATTTAGGGAACTGCTATTTTGGGACTTGAAAAAGTGTTCGCGTCATTACCTCCGGAATGACTAGGGGAACATTTTACAACTCTGCCGCGAAGTCAACTGGGCAACCGATCAGGAGATTTTTAGGCGGCAACCCCGAAACGGGAAATGGCTTGTAAATGTGCCAAGTGGCACATTTCTGTGGAGTTTCCTCATGCAAGAGAAGGGGGCGCTGATTTTAGAGAGGAGAAGGCTCATTTTCATGCTGTCACAGGTTGAGAGCTTCAATGGAGTGCTTGCTTTCCCTCTTATGTACAGTGCGGTGCCAGGAGTGATGCCCTGCACGCTACGCACTGCTCTCGCATACACTTACCTTGGGATAGTCTTCACTGGGCCGAGGTTTTCTTTGGGGAGAGCAGCAAAGACTAGACTGACCAGAGCTTATGCGGCCTTGGGAGGCTTGGAGAGGATGTGTTCGCAGGTTCAGTTCCAGGAACCTCGGACAAAGTTATGGCTCTTTGATACTTTAGTAGCCTCAGCTATGATGTATGGGGTACAGGTATGGGGACCTTCTGTAGGCCAGGATGGTTGGAGACGTATGGAGAGGCCCTTGGTATCTATGATCTCCCGATTGATTAGAGCCAAGGCCTCCGTACCTCACGCGATCATTCGAGCAGAGCTAGCTGCCCCCCCCATGGAGATTGAGGCGCTTACCAGATTAGTGTCCTTTGTGCACAGCCTATGGGATACTACTAGAGATAGATATGCTAGATTGGCCCTTGAGTCTTCCAGACAGTTAGCTCTACAGGGGGACACTTCATGCTGGTATGCACAGATGACTTCATGGTTTCAGACGCATGGCTTCACCATGGACAGGTTGCCCCCTTTCCAGTATTCTCTTCAGGCACCCTCGCTGTCTCTTACACGGGTGGAGATCACTAGACTCATTCGTCAGGACCTGATCCAGCTCGACACCAGGAGGACATGGATAGAGCCGCCTCAGGAGTTGAGCACGAAGATGGCTTTCTATAGAGAGCATCTTCTCCACCTCACAGGAGATGGGTTTGTGATTCGACCCAGCTACATGGACACACATATGTCTCATGGTTTGGGTTGTGCCATTGGTCAGATACGCACATCCTCACATCAGCTCGAGATTGAGACTGGTAGATTCAGAGGGATACCAGCAGACAACAGGATATGCCGATTATGCCAGAGAGAGCCAGAGACAGAGCTGCACTACATATGTCATTGCACAGTGTTCTATGAGATACGGGGGCGTTTCCACTGCTTATTCAGAGAGGGTTTTGGTCCTCTATCTAGGGTCATGAGTTATGAGGATCAGAGATGTCTTGGACTATATCTACTTGAGTTACACAGGTATAGAGACACTTTACTGGGGAGAGCTAGAGAGAGGTAGTCCCAGAGACACATTACAGATTTCTTTTCACTAGATATGGGACAGCCAGAGGAGCAGCCACCACTGCAGAGCTCGTCCCACACTCATTCTACCACTACTGGCACTCTCATCGACCGAGCATTGGAGCTACAGAGATACAGACGACCGCGACTGAGGAGAGGAGCTACACAACATCGACGGAGACTACAACAGAAGATTCGAGCCATACTCTCTCGACATCCAGAGTGCAGATGAGGATGGATCCTCACCATTTCTTCCATCTTTGTTTCACACACTGTTACATCCAGTTTACCGGGTACCTATTGTATCAGCTGCTACACCCACGTAGTTTTAGATTGTAGTAGTAGTAGTAGTATTTTGTTCCACTTCTAGTTCTTTTCTAGTTCTTTTGTACCCAGACATGGTATTAGATTCACTATTTTGTAACTGATTGGTCTCATAGGTCATTTTGGCCTTTTGAAGACGTTAATATAACATTTCATTTCATTTCATTTCATTTCTCTCTCTCCCTTATGGCAGTATGTTATGCCCCACTAGTGGGCTTTTCATTTGACCAATGTACAGTTATGTGGGTTCATGCGCGATTGCCGAGGCAAGAGCCTCTTGCACAGGTATTGGATTAGCTAGCGGCTAATCCCCCGCAGGTACAGGTGAATTCAGAGAGGTTTCACGTTAAAAATCTCGTTTGATTCAAAGGGCAAGTAGCCCTACAGGTGCGGGAGCTCGAGGGCTTGCTACGGATGCGACCGGCACGCAAAACGGAGCCCGAAACAGTGAATTACAGCCTGCTGTGTATTTTTGCAGGTTTAGGGTTTTGGCCCTAAACGGACCCTAATACCCCCAAGAGGTTCGGGAATGCGAGGGGACCGCTGTACAGGTGATCTAGCGCATTTTCGGGGCTGAAAACAGAGAATTCAGCGTGCTGCAGATTCTCGCCAGGTTTTGCAAAGTGCTCGTATGCGTCGGGAAAGTCATTCAATGCGTGGGAATACTGACTGTCAAGGGTCCTAGTATAGTTATGTTGCCGAAATCGGGCCGGAACAGTTGAAATTCAGCCAAGCTTGTGTGGGGCAGCTTGTAGGGAACCACAACGTTTATTCCCTCTTTTAAACAATAAAGAAATACCGAAAGGGGCGCCTAAGTTAGGGGCCAATCTGGTGTCGGTCTTCTCATACAGGTGCATTCTAGCAGCCTGTATCCCTTTCCCCTTTGTTGTGTCTTGAAAGTACAGGTAAAGTGGGCGACAAATTAAATGGGTGAAAGCAAATAAGGTTTAAGTCTAAGGTCTACTGCCCTTTTCGGTAGTACAGGCCGGTTTCAGTGAGAAACCCCTTCTTGCGCTTTTTCAATTGCTTTTTGGATTTATTTTTGGCATCCAAAAGCTGTCTGATCTGAGTCTGAACCACCTCTTGAAGTTCTTGTTCTGTAAACATCCTCGGAGAAGGAGGTTTCTTGAGTGCCGGTTTGATGGGTGGTTCGGTGGCTTCCTGCCACTGAGTGTGCACTTCAGCGATGGATTGCTGAGACAAAAGTTTTGCAAACTGTGGGTCTTTCACAAATTTAATCATCTGCTTTGTGCACTGTTTAACTTGCTGTTGACGTTGCATCTCTTGAAGTTCATATTGAGTAGGCTGAGGCGACCCTTACTCTTCCTCTGTTAATTTGTTCGAATCTTCTGCATGGTCTCCTTCCGCATCAGTAGATGCAGAAGAAGTCGACCGATTCTTTTCAAAATCCATAAGTGTCGTGAGAAAAAGGATCGGATTTCCTAGTAGAAGAGATATCAGCCGTGTTCTGATACCACTGTAATAAACTTGGGCACCCCAAGTCAAGATTCTACCGCGACACAACAGAGATTCACTTCAAATTAACTGACAAAACGAAAAGAGAATCGACACGGGCCGGCGTAGTTCCGTGCCAAGAGATATTGGCCCCAAAGACTGGCGCCCCTTTCGGTATTTATTTTTATATTAATCTGTGAGCAAAGTACAACTGAGCCCGCGGGTGCTAGCTCTCAGATTCTGCATCCAGATGCTCTGAGAAGTGAGCCCCCTAGGGTCACTTATAAAGGTTTTACAAGGGTTGCTAAAAGCAGAGCCCCAAAAGCATTAAACTTCAAAAGCAATGTCTCCCAAAAGCTAGCGTTGCCAAAAGCAGCGAACGGAAATCGCGGAAATCCGTATGGAAGCCACGTCAGCAGCCGCTTCGCTTTGTTTTAAAGTCCCTAGTGGCAATAATCCATAATGTTGGGACAACTTTATTAGGGTGTGTGTATGTGTCCAAGCACTGCCACATCATCAATTTGTGACAAAAAGACAAGATAGCTACACTGGGTCGTGGGTTCACAATGGGTGGACTTTGACACGTGACTAGTGGTGGTCTAAAGGACACCGTGGCGAGTCCTTCCCCGCCACAGATTGGAGATAGGCGCAGCTGGCCTGCCAGAGATATTTGAGTATCCATTGGCTGCCCTTTTTGTATATATGCTCAGTCTAAGGAGGCGGTTTTGGGTGGTTTTATGAGTCTTCAGTCTTGAGTCTAGTGTCGTGTGTTCAATCTAGCACCACACATTTGCACGCTCCTTGCACATTTTAGCCTTGATACCCCCATTGTACCCGTGAGTTCTGGGCTTGGAGCTGAGTGTGCTGCCAACCAGATTCTGTACTGGTTCACATGAGTTAGTTGAGTCCCATATGGTGTTGAGAATCTACTGTTGAGTTACTTGAGTTTGCTTTGTGATTCATTGCGTACAGTGTTTTCATTCTGTTGAAGTGAGGTTTTCATCATAGAAACAAGGGACTTGGGGACAGAGGCCTTTATGGCGGGGACACAACGTGGGACTCGGGGATGGGGCACGAGACGCGGGAATGAGACGCTTAGACGTCCCTCACATGGGTGCGCAGGCGGGACGCGCGTTCCCGGTGATAGGTGCGGATGGGACACGGGCAGGGGGCCTAGGGGTCCGGGGAAGCTTTTTCAAATTTCACAAGTAAAAAACGGAGCCGTTTTGCGGCCGTTTCACTAGGGGGGGTCTTTCTATATAATAGGCCCAAGGAGGACACATTTTCATGCTAACTTGCTAAGGCCTCGTACTACATACTACATACCCAAGGGCTTCAAGCTTGACTCTTGAGCCCTGAGCCTTGCCCTCCCCTCTCGAGTCTCTCCTTCCCCTCTCTTTTCCATCTCTCCTCCTCTTGAAGTCGAGACTTTGGAGCCTTGAAGCCTACCCCTCTCTCCTTCTCTCCGGATCTCCGAGCTTCCATTTTAATTTTTCTCTAATATCTACGGCATCTCAAGATGGATCCGGAGCTTCTCTAAGCCCTTCTCCTTCTCCTCCCTTCTACCCCACCATGGCTTCTCAAACCCCCTTCCTCCCCCAACTTCACATGGGCATGGTGGAATGAACAAGTTTTTTTAATGCGCGTCCCGTGACCCGTCCTCCGTCACCTGTTTTGCCACGTCCCCGTCGGCAGGACCCGTCCCCATTCCTATGTGACTGGTTTTCATGCACATTGCACTGAGGAGCACCCACAATAGAGAGCACGACACACTATTCTTGCTACAGGTGCTCTCATGATCAGAGACATCACAGACTTTGACATGAGCAATTGCATCCCGAAATAGATAAGGTCACCCTAGTCCACTCTATAGAACTTTCTAGGCGGTGATGTGACCAGGGTAATGGCCACCAGTGGGACCGCTGTGGGCATCCTCAAGAATATGCTCAACTTCATGGGGGGAGACATACCGCCTCAAAACACCATCTGATCCTGACTTGTAGAGCTGGCCCCCAATCAGAGTGGATGGTTGAGACTTTAACAACAATCTTCTCTTCTGCAAGGGAGATGCATTCTCTGGGTATAGGCCAGTGGATAGCAAATATAAGACATTGCCGTACCACTCTGGAGGTGTATCCACCTTAGAGAGATTGCTATCTGGAAAGTCATTTGCACCCTGTAGCTTCTTCACCTGTTTGAATGCGAGAGAGGTGGTCAGCCATGACGTGATGCTTGTTGGGACAGAGGACCACCGCAGAGCATGATGATCAGTAATGATTGTGAAATGGACCCTTAATAAATAATGGCAAAAATTTTGTAGAGCATAAACAATAGCTAAACCTTCCCTTTCTGTCGTGCTATAGTTGCGCTCTGCTTTAGTGAGTAGTTGACTTGCATAGTGAATGGGTTGATCAAGGTTGAACTCCTTACTAGGCAGAGTCAGCACAACACCCACAGCTGTCTGACTCGCATCCGTATGTACATGAAAAGTGAGGGACCAATCAGGTGCAACTAGAATAGATGCTTCAGTTAAGCGTTTTTGAGGTAAGCAAAGGCGTCGGCCTTGGGCTTTGACCATTGGAAGGGTATAGCAGCACTGGTCAGGCAGGTCAATGGTCGAGCCACCTGTGCATACATACGGATGAACCTGCGATGATATCTTGTGTGGCCTATAAAGCTCTAAACACCTTTAGGTGCTTAACCTTTAGCAAACACCACATGGCCTAAACGCGTACCTTCAGTGACCAAAAAATGACATTGTTAGGATTGAGCTTTAGGCGAGCCTCCCTGCACCCGAGGAAGGCGACAGAGAGCTGAGTGAGGTGCTCCTCCAAATTCTCCACTGGGGTGGCACATTGAGCGTCGGAGAAGGTTGAAAAATCATCCATAAATATGTAAAGATGATTAGTGAGCAGAAAATAAAAGATGAGATACACTGTGCAATTGAAGGAAGGGGGAGCATTTTTCAGCCAAAAAGACATTTTGGTGTAAATGAAAATACCCCATGGAGTCACAAAGCAGTTTTGATTTGATCAGCAGGATGGATGCCCAACTTATTGTAGCCATTGAATCCATTCACGAAATTGTAAAGTATGTGCCCCGCCACATCTTCGAGCACGCGTGTGGTGAAGGTTATGGGAAAACAAAAACTCAACACTAAAAATAAGCGAGCTTGCTGATGTTGCCTTCGCACCCTCCCCTACGCACGCACCTGCACCCCCTCTCTCTCGCCATCGCTCTCTCCCCCTTCGCGCTGCCCTGCTCTGCACAACCCGCTGCCTGCCAGCGTGCAGCCATTCCAACGGCAGCGCCCATAGCCGCCCGCCCCAGCTCCTTGTGCCTCAGCGCCCGCTTGCCCCTGCCTCGCGTTCTCACCTGCCCCCCCCCCCCAATCCCATTTCTTAGCTCGCAGAGTCTGTCTTGGCAGCCTTCTTGGAGTTTTGCGTCACTTTCGTCTTCCTCGACTCAGCAGCAGACACAAAATGGTGGCTTTTGCTCCACCTCAGAGGGACTCCACTGAAGCCTCCTCGCCCGACACTGCGGAGCCGACCCTTTGACTTGCTCTTTCGCCATAAGAGCAAGCGAGCTTGATGGCCGAAGTGGAGCGCTTACTTATGTTATCTGTAAGATCATTGGCACTCGGCCCAGTCGGGGCGAGGTTCGGGATTTACTACAGGCCCGTCTTCTCTCCGATGTGGGCAAGATCACCGATGTCCAGATCCTTGGGAGAGGGTACTACCAGGTAGAGTTCGAGTCTGCAAATATGACGGCCAAGGTGATTTCGATGAACCCAATTGGCATCCGAGCAGCTCGAGCTTACTTTCGACATTGGCATCATGGTTTTGACCCTACTACAGATGTGCTCGAGGATGAGGCAGACTTGTCGATTTTGGTATGTTTCCCAAGCCTGAGGCGTGAGTACCTCCCCCTCCTCCTTAGGATTGGTTCCATGTTCGGGACAGTTCTCGAGTCTCCGCGCATTGCAGCTTTAGTTGTGGCCAATGCCGCAGGTTTACCTACTGTGCGGATTCTTGTTCGTGACACTCTCTCCCTCCCCAAGGTGGTACTGCTGCCTCGGGTGAGTGGGGGATGGATCAAACAGACTGTGGAGTATTCGGGTCTCCCGAACCAGTGTTCCATTTGCAGGGAGATGGGCCATTTGGCAAAGGCCTGTCCTCGCAGGAGACTTTGACCCACAGTGCATGCGCAACCTCCCAAGGCTGAGCATGCCCAAGCAGCTAGATACACAGGATGCATAGGCTGGTAGCTCGACAGAGACCGGTGATCAGACAACTAACGGTTGGCAGCAGGTGCCTCGCCGCCATCGCCAGAGGCGGGCTCGTCCCACTGCTCCCCATGGTGGCTGGCCTTCTGCAACTCAGCAGCACTGGGTTCCGACTGGGAATTGTTTTGACCCCCTTTAGCAGGACCAGCCTGAGGAGGCCCCGTCCACTTCAGTTCCTCCACCACCGCCTCCTCCTCCCTCAGACATTGCCGCTCCGCCTCCCTCGCCTCCTCCCCCCCACCTCCACCTTCGCCTCCCGCCCCTCCTCTCTCCCCGATGGGGCCCACAGCCGCATCTCCCGACCCTTCCTCCACTCCTCCTCAGACGCAGGGTACTGGACTCGCTTCTGCCGCGAGGCGTTCTCTTGGTAGTGCTTTCTCTACGAGCAGTGTGGCTTGAGAGGGATAGCCCCACCTGAGGCCGCCTTTCTTGGTGCTGACTTCTCCCTTTGTAGTAGTCCCTAAAGGTTTGACTAGTTTCGACATTCGTAGATGCTGGGACATCTTCGACTGCAGCTCCACTCGGTTTTTGGGTGAGTCTTCTCCTGATCCTGAGGAGGCTAGCTTTTGAGTCTACATCCTCTTTCTTGCAGCTAGATGCATTGAGGCCCTGGACACAGCGGTGGGTTTCTCCTTTCCTCTGTGTGGTAGGGATCCCACAGAGTGGACCCAACATACAGTCCTTTACTGGCTCCAGATTCTGGCTACTGAGTTCTCACACCACACAGGGGATTTAGCAGTGACAGATCTGGTGCAGACACTTTGGCCTCTTGCCAAGTTCAACGTGACACCTCCGGATGCAGCGGGTTGCAGGCACATTGTGGTGCATTTGTTTGCTTACACTCAGTGCCCTCCTTGTTATGTATTTGTGTATGAGGATTCTTGGACAGAGGATGTAGCCCTTCGGGCTGCACGCTCGACTTGGGCCTGGGTGAGACAATCACTTCTCTCGCGCTTGTCTAGAGGTCGTTCGGATGTGGATTACTCCCCATCCAAACCGGCCTCAAAGATAGCGAGGTTGGCTGCTGCGGCAGCATCTGTTTTCTCTCACTAACTCCATGAGGATCATCTCATGGAATGTGCAGGGAGTAGGAGGGCCCCAATTTCAGCGTCAGAGGGGTCGGCTGCGTTAGGAGTTGCAGAGATGCCTTGTGGGTGGTGAGATTGACATTCTTATGCTACAGGAGCATCACCTTTATGAGAGCCGCATTCGGCGATGTGGTCAGATTTTGCGTGGTCGCTATGAGACGTTTTGGTCAGCTGCATTTGGACTTGGCGGCATCCAGGGTGGGGTATGCATGACTATTGCGGACTCTTTTGCAGCAGGCCATTGTGGGCAGAGGGATTATTGTGCCAGGCAGGGTTCAGTGGATTACTATGCAGGTTCAGGGCTGCCTCACGGGTTTCCTGAACATCTACACGCCCAATGTGGCGAGCACACGTGCAGTGTTTTGGGCTCACATAGTAGAGTCTCTGCCGCAGGCAGAGCAATGGTGCATTGGGGGAGACTTCAACATGTTGGAGGACCCCTCTGACAGAATTGGTAGCCATTCTTCTGTGCATGGAGTTGAGTTGGCAGCTTGGGAGAGGTTATGTATGACTCTGCGGGTTTCAGATGTGTGGCAGCATTCTAGCTTTGTGAGGCCACTTGACAGCCTGGCCTTCTCTCGTTTGGACCGTAGAATGGGAGGAGTGAATCTATCTCGGATAGATCTCTTCTACACTAGTGACCAGTTCTGTGACTTGGGTGGGACTGTTGGCATTCTGTTGGGACTTCCTTTTCGGAACATGCACTAGTGATCTTCAGAGTGACTGATAGGCAGAGGAGGGGGAGCACGATGCTACGCATCCCTGAGAGGGTCCTGCTGGACTCTGCGCTCAGAGAGCGAGTGGAGGCTCTTTGAACAGAGAGCTTAGACATGCAGGATTTTCCTCCTGACAGAGTGGCCTTAGGACGTGCTCAACTTACTTGACTCTTTCTTCAGGAGTCTTTGGCTTGCCTGGCTGCAGCGAGAGAGGAGCAACGTCTCAGACGGGGCGTTTCTTCCTTGCAGAGGATGCAGGAGCAGCATCTCAGACGGGGCATTGCTTCCTTGCAGAGGATGCAGGAGCTTGTCAGCACATAGGAGAGGTGCCATGAGTTTGCTTTCCATCGACAGGTATCTCAGTGGACCTAGGTGGGTGACAGAGTGATAGGCGCTTTCTTTGAGGCAGTGGGACCCCGGCATACGCATGCCAAGGTCAGTTAGTTGAGGAGGCCCGATGGGTCAAGTGCTTTAGAGCTAGAGGACATGCGTGCAATTGCTACTGACTTCTACCGTGATCTACTGTCTGCAAAGCCTCAGTCAGAGCGTCAGGATGCATGCAGAGAGCAGGTGTGGGCTCATATGCCTTGTCTTGTAACTGAGGAGATGCGCCAGATGCTTGAGCTACCTCTTCAGCTAGAGGAGCTTCACGTGGCTCTTAGCGCTCTCCCTCGTGGTAACTGTCCATGTGAGGATGGTTTGACTCCCAGCTTTTTCTTGGAGTACTGGGACTTGCTTGGCTCAGATCTCTGCAACGCTTTTCAGTAGATCTTGCACATAGGAGAGATGCCTGACAACATGAGTGAGGGCCTGATTTACCTCATTTCCAAGGAGGGTGGCTCCTTGGATGAGATTCGATAGTGGCGACCCATCACCGTTCTCAACTCATCCTACAAAATTCTTGCCAAGGCTCTGAGTTTGAGGATTCAGCCACTTCTTGAGAGCATTATACATGAGACACAGACAGGTTTTGTCAAGGAGCGTAGTATCCTTGACAACATCTTTACTTTTTGGGAGGCTTCTGCCCTCGCACGGCTCCGTGGTGAGGATCTGGTGATACTTCTCGATTTTGAGAAGGCCTAGAGTTGATTGGGACTTTTTGGAGGGCACTCTATGCAGGTGGGCTTCTCAGATGCTTGGATCAGAGGTGTGTAAGCTCTGTACCGACGGGCACATAGTCAATTAGGAGGTAGAGGTGATCGTTTCATGCTTACACGTTCGGTCAGACAGGGTTTGCCCTCTTGCTCCCTTCCTCTTCCTATTCCATGCGAAGGCGATGAGCAGGTTTTTGGTTTCACTTTTCTTTTCGTGATTTAGTTAGTTAGTTTGTTTGTTTTTGTTTTTCTTTTCTTTTCGTGTGTCCCTTGCTTTTATAGTTTTATGAGTGCTTTATTCCCTCTTATAATTCGTAAGTTCAGACTATTCTGAACTTATGAAGGTATACATAGGTTTTTGGTTTCACAGCAGGTTGGCTTACGTGGCTGAGCGCTCCCTATTCGGGGAGATGAGCTACTCGATGCTGAGTTTGCAGACGACTCAGCCTTGTACTTGGATGGCCAGGAGGCCAACCTTCACAGGCGTGAGCAGGCTCTTGAGGCTTTTTGTTCTGCATCAGGCGCACTGATCAACTGGAGGAAGACAATGGCTTTCTCGGTTGGTAGTGCTCCTACGCCTGATTGGATGCCGGGTGAGGGTTTCAGATGGATTCCCCTAGGGATTGCAGTTCGATACTTGGGCTGTCAGGTTGGCTTGGACTTGTCTCCCGAGCAGCAGATTGCTCCCCTCCTCCTTTTCATCAGGAGGAAGTTGGTACATTGGAGCTCCGCACGACTTTCTCTGGCAGGCAGAGTTGTAGTGGCCAACCAGGTGTTGTTGGCTACTATGTGGTACATCACTTCTTGTTGGATCTTTTCGAGTTCTTGCATCAGCCAGGTAGAGAGGCTGATCAGGAACTTCCTTTGGTCAGGGCGTGACACTTGGATAGCCCGGGCCAAAGTGGCATGGAAGGTCATCATTTTTCCTTGTTCTCAGGGAGGGTTGGGGATCATAGACCTGCACAGCAGAGCAGAGCCCTTCTAGGGAAGTTCATCGTCAGAGGACTTCTTCCAGGAGAGGAGCCCTCGAAGGAGTTTTTGCTTCAGCGGCTTAGTGCTAGAGTGCCTCAGGCTGGAGGCCCCTGGCGACCTTCGACCATATGGATTTTCACAGAGATGCGCAGAGTTGGCTTGAGTAGGAGACTGGAGGACCGCTTCGCTGTGAGTCTGTTCTGATCCAGGGAGCAGCTGCGGAGAGGCTTGGAGCAGCGTCAGCCTACTTGCACGGAGGAGCGCCTAGGACAGCCCCTTGTTTGGAACCCCGTGGTTAGCACTTAGAGAGGTCACTTGGTTGGTAGCAGGCCTCATGTTTCCTGGGTCCCATGGCAGAGGGTCTATCACGTACTATAGGTGATTGGCTATAGTTTTTAGGCTTGTCAGAGGAGCTTCAGGGCATCGAGCTACAGGGCATGAGAGGGGTGCAGAGCATGTGTCAGGACATCTCAGAGGTAGTACCAGCTGAGTGGCTCACATCTCTCGAGTCAGCAGCGCCCAGATGGCCGGGGGCCTTCACGCGACTGGAGGTTCTCATCTCAGTTTGGGCTTGTTCAGAAACTGTACCCTCCTTGTTTTTTGAGCTACAGGGTGAGGGGCGCTTACACCGAGTTGCAGTAGAGGCCCCACAGGTGGCAGAGTACTGTTTTCAGAGGATCCGAGTGGTGGGCATCTGCGGGAGGACTGTGTCATAGACCCTTACCCAGCAGCTCTTGAGACTGGCCATTGGAGACTGTGGGCTTGGGAGAGTTGTCCACTGGCACGAGTACAGTGGGATCCTGGAGAGTGGTTTTAGAGGGACCCTTCCTCCTCAACTGACCATCCAGGAGTCCCTTTCTTTCAGTACACTGTTTGATTGGGACGTCACATACTGGCAGCGCAGATAGAGGCTCGTCCTGCTGCAACACCGCATTGGCAGGAGGAGGGTCTCACAGCTGAGTTCTTGGCAGCTTTTTGGGAGAGGTTGTGAGACTCCAAACAACCGAGGCGAGTCACTTTGTTCCGGTGGCTGGTTGTACACCGATCTACAGCAATTGGGAGCTGGCTTGTACATAGTGGTCTCTCGGCAGCATGCGCAGCTTGTGACGAGCCTATGGAGAATCAACGCCATTGTCTTTGGGATTGTCCTTTGGCACAGCAGGTTTGGCTTCGTAGTTTGGCTTCGTGTCCTTCGGCTGATGCGAGCTCTTTCCACGACACGACAATACACTTGGGGGGCAGTTGCTTGGTCCATTCTCACGGGCCAGACGCTTCAGTTTGAGCTGTCCTCCACCAGCAAGATGATAGTGATGCAGGGGGGTCGACCTACACCCCAGCCTGCTATAGAGCTTACTCCACAGGAGTGGTGTAGTGAGAGAGAGGAGTGTTGGGAGCTCATCTGCGGCCTGACACTCTGGCTCATCTGGCTGGCCAGCTGCTTCCATATCTTCGAGGCTCGTCCTGTACCTCCAACAGAAACTGTTCGGGATCTTTTGCTAGAGCTGATCCATACTCTCAGAGGACAGTTTGAGAGACTCGAGGGCAGCTCCGACCGCATGCGGGAGCGCAGAGAGGGTTTCCTTCGACTCTGGCGCCCTGGGCCTTTTTTCACCATGGTCCAGGGTGTGCTCAGATGGCACTACCGTCCACTTGTGTGGCTTTTCCCTCCTCCCATCTCTTGATTTAGCCTCATTGTACATATGTTGTTTTTTAATTGGGAGAGTCTCCCCATCATGATTGTTATAGCCCTCTCTTGTAGAGGTGGTTGTAGCCCTATGGGCAGTTTCATTAACTAATAGAAGGATCTTTTTCTCGGAAAAAAAGGTTATGGGAAAACCATATGGGATTATTACCTTGTTCAGAGCGCAGTAGTCAACGCACACGTGGATTTTAGTGGATTGCTTCTTGGGTGCGATGACCATGGGTGATAGCCACTCTGAGTGCTCCACAGGGACAATGATGCCTGTCTGCTGCATTTTATCGAGCTCCAGTTTGACAACTTCTGCATACTGGGGGTTGAGCTTGTAAGCTCGGCCTCTGACTGCCTTAGCCCCCTTGACTAGAGGGATAGTGTGGACACTCAGTTCTAGTGGGATACTTTCTAAATCTTTGTAAGACCACGAAAATCGAGTAGCGCGGGATGATCCCATATTACATAACCAAGCGGCTAATAGGATGGGCTGAGGGTTGCCCAGGTTGACTTCTCTGACTAGGTCAAGAGGTGTGGCTGGCGATTCTGTATCCGAAGATGAAGACTGTGCCGCCTCTTGGAGCTTTGAGACATCATGGGCTGGTGTCTGATCGATGTGAAAATCAGCAAATTCTTCTCGCAACTATCCTTGTGGAAGCTCGTCGAAGGGTAATTCATGAGACATAGAAGACAGTTTTTGCATGCTCGGAGAGTCTGATATTGGAGAGGCTGACGGAAGGGTTGAGGCATGGGTGAAATCTTGTAAAGGAGATTTCTTCCCCCTTCTATGGTTCGTTATAGGCTCTCCAAGGCCGAGGGCTTCCACCAAGGGGGCAACTAAATTATCAGACGTGAAGCACCAAGTCTGTTCAGTGTGTTCTTTTCCATTGGCACGTGGTGCCTGTCTTGTGACAATGGTATCAGAGCTTTATGCATGTGCTTTTCTCAAAGCATACCAATCCTACCAAAGAGCAGACAGAGTAAGATGGCACTTCCAACGTTCATTGGAAATTTTATTTGAAAGAATCTTTGTGTCCTGACCCCGGACTTATTAGCCACTCCCACCCTTCATCGCGCATCGGGCACGCTCCCGTCTTCATCGCTCTGTCTTACAGGGCATAAGCCAAAAAGATCACTTGCAAGAGAAGGATCCAAGATTTGTTTTGAGCTGTTGTTTTTTTCAGATGCAGTGTCATGCAGTGGTGGAAGTCTATAGCTACCAAGCCGCACACTCCAAGGACTTGTTTTTTGCCCGAAGTTATATAGCTTCTGGCAGCTTCTGGCAGAGTGGGGTATCCTGAATGCTTGCCACGGAAACCCTTGCAGGTTATGACTTAAAATTTCTGGACATCTCTCATCAGGTGTCTCTTCCCGAGCTAAAAACCTTGGAGGTCCGCTGTGATTGCTTGGGACTACCATTAGCACCACTGTCTAGGCCTGCTTCGACTATTCGAGAGCTTATGGATCATGTTGCTGTCGGCTACGACCTTATGGAAGGAATTTAACTCTAATTTTTGGTGCAGGTTTTAGGATGGAAAGTCAATCGACTTTTCGAGCTCGATTGATGTCGAGATTGCTTTTTAAGTTCGAATTTTGTTTGAGAAACTATTTGAGAACTTCTTTGATGATCCTGTTTGGAATTTGTTTGAAATGGATGGTATCTGCTTTGAACCTGTCTTGGTGCCCATTTGAACTGTTTGATTCTGGTTTTAATACTGGTTTCAATGTTGGTGATTTTACTCTCGGGTGGAGTAGTGACAAATGATGTTTGAGAATGCTTGCTCATTCATACTCGTGGCATGGACCCTTGTGGTTATTTGCGAGGAGAGTATTGAATGTTTGAAAAGTGATGTTTTTACTCATGGCCCTGACCCTTGTGGTTATTTACCGGGGGAGTATTGTTGTTGTTACTCATGGCCTGGACCCTTGACCCTTGTGGTTATTTACGGGGGGAGTATTAAGAAGTCTGAGCAGTGGTTACTCTCAGCACCTCCAAATGACGCAGGTTGCGGTCTGGGGGCGTTTGGTTGTAAAAGGCCTCTATATCTCATGGCCCGGACCTTTTTAGGTTATTTATGGGAGGAGTGATGAGTGAGTCGTTGAACAGCTCAACGGCCGGACCTGGATGGTTATTAAGAAGTCTGAGCAGTGGTTACTCTCAGCACCTCCAAATGACGCAGGCTGCGGTTTGGGAGGCATTTGGTTGTAAAAGGCCTCTATATCTCATGGCCCGGACTTTTTTAGGTTATTTGTAGGAGGAGTGATGAGGGAGTTGTTGAACAGCTCATGGCCCGGATTTGGATGGTTATTTGCGGGGGGAGTGTTCATCGGCGGCTCTACGTTTCTGTGTCTTGTAACATGCATATGTGAGCATTTGTGTTGCATTGTGATGTGCCAACCACTGAATATTCCTTCTTGGATGAGATATGTCTGGGAAGTCAACGACCTAGGATCAAGAGTTCCAATTTGGAATGAGACTCCTTATTGGATGAGATTCTTCTAGGAAGCCAATGACCCAAGAAATCAAGAGCTCCGATTTGGAATGAGAAAACTGATTGTCCCTCGGAATGTCCCTCGGAATGACTCTCGGAACTTTTGAGCTAACTTGAGTTGTTTTGCAGATATGTTGTAATCGTGGACGATTACTTTCTTTCAAGGAGGGTTGTCACAAATTGCTGATGTGTCAAGCCAGTGAAGAACGGAGCCGACTTGCAGATCCCGGCCGAGTGGCCTAAACCCTAAGAGAAGCAACATAAGCAGCAAAAGAAGATCCCACCAACTTAAGGTTCCCGTCCAATGGGGCCTAGAGTAAAGCAGCCCACACACACATACAAAAAGTGAGTAGCTTGATGACGTGGCAACTGTTGTACGGATTTTCGGAATTTGCGTTGGCTTCCTGACGTGGCAGATTGTACGGAATTCCGCATTTTGCGTTGGCCTGCTGTGTAATGGAAATGGCCTATGAAATTTTAGGGTAGCGGAATTAGGAAATTAGATGAAGCACTTTTGTGAGATTACTTTATGAGCATAGCGGGTGAACTTAATTGATGGTAGCAACATAAACATGGTACTTAGTTAACTTGGCATGAACAATACTTTTGCAAGAGAGAGAGTTTAGAGAACATGACAATAGTTGAGGACTGGATTCATAATGAGCCGGTGCCCCCTCCAATAGCCATTTGTATTATAGTTTCTTCCATCAAGAGAGACTTGGTACAATACAATCTCTGTGTTCCTTGTGACCTAGGTGATGCAATGAAGATGGAAAGCTTCATGCATCACAAGCATAACATAAACTTTGTAGAAAGCATTAACTATCCCAAGCCTCGGTCCCAAGGCTTCAAACACCTTCGAAGGTGGAGAGAGCTAGCGGGGAATGAGGATAGGGAAGAGGAAGAAGAAACATTTCATAGGAGAATTAAATAGCTCCTAACTTATCATCACTCTTCTTGCTAGCATACATAATAGCCTAGTAATGAAGATGGAGAAGATGGCAAGCTTAAGCATTGAAGCATGGCTCTTGGTTGGATTTGCATTCCATAGCCAAGAGTGTTGGTGTAGGCTCTCACTTCTCACAAGCTTGGAGAAGGAGGTGGAGTTCCTCAACTTTCACCAAGTGAGAATGGCTCTCCCAAATGAGTGTGTGTGTGGTGTATATCCCCCTAGCTCCTCCCTTGCTTGCTTGGGGCGAGTTATGACTTTTCCACATGCTGCAAGCTCATTGGACCCCTCTCCCCCTAGCCAATCACATGCAACATGCATTCAAGTACATGGGTAGTCTTTTGACAAGTGTCCTCCTTACCCCTGAGAGAGAGAGAGAGAGAGAGAGAGAGAGAGAGAGAGAGAGAGAGAGAGAGAGAGAGAGAGCTTGAAAATATCTAGATATTTGTTGGATGGAATTAGAAGCTCATTGGACCCCTCTTTTGCCCAACCAATAGCATTCAAGCACACCATGTGGTTAAGCTTAAGGAGAATCTGACATGTGTCCCATGTGC